>NW_020438907.1:563485-611768 GCF_000699045.2 Agrilus planipennis | reverse complement strand
CGAGAATTTTTAGGATTTATGTTTTCCAACATATTTTATCTTTAGTCCACCTAAGGAGTATTATTTTAATACGTTTTTATGTAATTCAATAACAAAAAAAGTGGTCAATTTTTTTTTTCTTCCGTTTATTTTTCCAAGTGCTTAAGAAACCGTAAACTATCAATAACTACAAGGAATTAGAATTAATACATAATAATACTCACTCTTAAATAAATAATAATTGTTGTTAAATAAACATTTAGTGTAACATAATTGCACAGATATAACTAAAACATTGATTTAGCACTATAGTATATTGAATATACAGTATACAATAACATATGAGATGCCGGTCACTAACAGCTGACTGTAATACGGATATGCGCATGCGCGCCTTTCTATTGTCATAGCCTATCGCGTCACGAGACAAAACGTTGCAAGACGTGTCGTTTCATGGCCTTGAGACTTCACTCCCATCGAGCCCAAAGAACTTTCACTTCAACAAATTCAATGAGAGACTTGTTAGAAAAGAATCTGAAACAAGAAGTTGCTGGGACTACTGCACCTAGACAAAGACGAAGGAAGAACGGCGATGGAGGGCCATCGGACTACAACCCAGTGATAGAAAGATTTTAGGACACTAAAGGGCCACGATGTAAATAAGACGATTAATAGTCTAACCAGAACATATTAGACCTTTAAGAAACTGGAGGAGTGGAATGAATGACAGGAGGACTGCTATAAGGTTTAAAACCTTATTGACCGCAGGACCAGGGATGAGTAGGAAATTACTTTGCTGCATAAGCATTATGAAACTAAAAGTTGGATAACAATAATTTGCAGCAGTTTAACGAGACTTCACTCATTATTCTTGCCGAATTATTTGTTAGAACCCATGAACTGGATAAACACACTACCCTTTACTACACTTAAACCATTTACTCTGCAAGATATTATAATTCCATTGACTCTGATGTTATTTCCATGACCAGGTCAACCAGAATGTTGAATGATTCTGAATACCCCTGTGTTGTAATCTGAAAACAGAAGAGCACCATTGACCTTTAATTCTGCTGTAATTCTTACTAGTCGGTGCTGCTATTTGTATAGTCAACCCAGCAGTCATCATCTATCATGATGCTGTTTCCTCCAGTGCTCTTAGTAGACCTGAAAAAGGAGTGTTGTATTTCAAACTACAACGGTAACGAAATAGCTTTTCTTTGTGGCTTAAGGAGAAATTATAATCAAATAGATTGCATCTGTAGAAATTGTGGTACATTTTTAAATTTTTGGAGATAATAGTGTCAATGGGTTTGGGACAATTTACAATGATATTAGTATCCTATCTCCTTTGTTTCAGTTAAAAAGAGTCAGGTATTCTCGACTTCTACGTTCTATTTCAAAGTGCCGTCAGGATGTACATAGCTGGTTCACGAACTTACCGTTCCACATAGGAGGAAATTGGTCTATGAAATCGCGTGCCTCTTTTGAAAGTTGTTTGAGAGTTTAGACAGTTTTTGAGGCTCTAATAATACAGAAAACCACTAATATAAAATACTTTTAATTTGAGAACTTCTCGTGAATGTTAATGAGGGTTGCCTTAAAAATATATATTCTAAAAACATTGTAATAATTTTATTTAAATTATTGTATGTTCATATACAAAATAGCATATTCCAGCATTTTTACATTTTAAAAATACATAAATAATTTTCCACACGTTTAAACTTATGCATTGCGTCTTATTTTTCATGGAATATTTTACGTTTAGCATTGGAAAAGGTTAACTATATAAATGCTGAAAATACATTACCACACTTCCGCCGCATAAAATACCTACTACACAAAAAAGCTTTTAACAGTCACGGAATTATTACATCCGCTTGGCTCACTTTTAAAATAAATTGATGTGGAGGTATGAAAAATTTGATAATAATTCCTTCAATCAATCTCGCTTTCAGAATATGCTCAAATTGAAACGGATTTGATATTCACCCCAAATGCAAATTGTAACGTAACAAATGGATTATAATGAAATTCACTTTAAAATAGATAAATTAATTGCAAAATTACTCATGACTAATAAAATTAAACAACACAGACACACACTATTATAAAAAAATTTGAAATATCATTGTTGTTTTCATTGAATCACATGAAGGTCTAGTCAGAGACATATTAGGGGTAGAAACAGGAGTTAGGAGGGGTAGAGGTAGACCTAGGTTAGATTACTGTTCGCAAATAGTTAAGGATGTGGGTTGTTCTAATTTTAGAGAAATGCAAAGATTAGCTCAGGATAGGAAAGAGTGTAGGTACGTGTCTAACCAGTCTTAGAACTGACGACCTTATGATGATGAAATTAATAACAACGAACTACAAAATGAATACATATAATACATACTATAAAATAACAGAAATCATTTTATTTATCAGAGTAGATAATTCAAACAATAACATAAAATATAACAGTAAACAAAGCCTAAGGTATTCGATTTAAAACCCAACTATTTACTTCAAGGTGGTGCTTAATGAAGCTAAAAAATGTTTAGTCTCTTCTAGAATTTCTTCCACTACATGTACTTAATTGGTCTGCGATCTTCTGATATAGGTACGATTGATACCGTATATTTTAAATACAGTACTTCCTATCAATAGCTGCAGTTAATAAAGATGTATTTTATATTAAAATATATACTTATGTGTATTTTATTATAACACATGCACATACACACACATGTTCTATTTAAAAAATATATGTAGCCTTTATTGCCTGTTGAGACAATAAACAAACAGGTGCACCTCAGTACACGTGAAAGAAGTGAAACTTCTTTGGCGATCTCAATACCTTTATAACGAATAAGTAATGATTGGTGGAAGAAAGAGAGAATACTAGAATTTTCAGGATTTATGTTTTCCAACATATTTTATCTTTAGTCCACCCAAGGAGTATTCCTTTAATACATTTTTATGTAATTCAATAACAAAAAAATGGTCAAATTTTTTTTGCTTCAGTTTATTTTTCCAAGTACTTAAGAAACCGTAAACTATAAATAACTACAAGGAATTAGAATTAATACATAATAATACTTACTGTTAAATAAAGGTCAATTGTTGTTAAATAAACATTTACTGTATTACACTTACTTTAATATAACTTCACAGATATAACCAAAACATTAACTTAGTACTATAGTATAGTGAATATACAGTATACAATTGTCAGCGATTCTAAGAAATTTGGATTAATAGATGCCGGTTTTGGGACCTTGTAACTTTGGCAATAGGAATAATAGAATCTTTTCTTTTTTCTTTTCATCTGTGCTGTGGCATTGAATTTGACAAACCATTTCGAGAAAAATAGAGCAAATGAAAATTCATTAAACAATATTCACATAAATGTTTTGTAAAAACACATTTTTATAGATTCTGTGCTTTCTGATTTGGTTTGTGCAATTAGTGGCTTTGGGCACTACATACTGTCATTATATTTTTTTCATTTTTTATCTTCTCCTCATTGAATGTATAGTTCTTACTATTTTCTATTCAGTATCTACTTTTTTCCATTCATCATCTGTACTAAATTCCGCTGTCATTTTGATATTCATTGCTTTGCTCTTTTCTGTAGATATAATGGAACTTCTTGTCTTGTCCCCATCTTATATAGTTTTTTTTCGTATGTTGGATTTCCTGATTCGTTCTTTCTATTGTTTTTATATTTACCCTGTTTTGATCTTTTTCAACCATTCAATTATGCTTTCTTCTATTTTCTTCTCCTATTTCTACGCATAAACCTGCTCTCTCTTTTTCCCATTTTGTTGTTTATAATCTATTCTTCTCATGATTGATATGCATTAATTAAAAATGAGGTTATCCTTTTCTTTTTTTTATCTTTTTGTCATATTATAAAATTTTTTTTTTTAAACATCCTACAATACCACATCTCAAACCCTTGTAACTTTTTCTTTTCCGCAGTATTCACCGTCTAAGTTTTACAGATCTGCACCTTTAATAATCGTTTTCGAATTTTCAAATTAACGGACCTTGAGCACAAAAGTAATTTCATTTTTTAAAGGCGACCCGACCCTGCGCTTTTCGCTATTTTGTATCTCTAGCGCTTTTCCATCGCGAGTTATCGAAAATCAGCGATTTATTCTAGTTCATATTTTTCTACTTTTATTAGTCCTAACCCTACTTTTACATCCGTTACAGATGCATTATTTTTCTTTTATTTTTATTAATCTTCATATCATCCTCTTTTATCAGTACTTCTTCCATTTTATTTAAAGCTAATCCGGACTTATCCATGCTAGATGGTATTACTGTTATATACTTAGTACTCAAATTTAAGCATGCTCATTTTCTGTTTGTCTAACCCTAAACGATGTCCTGTCTTTAGTGATATTAATCGCATCATCGATTGCAAATTAAAAGTACCAGCGAGAATGATTAACTCTCTTCCTAATTCATATACATGGTATAGACTTTCACAATTGGTATAATCCACAGTAAAACTGTCGCAATTACTTTCTTCTTTCAACATACTAAGTAGACTAAAGCGGTTGCTGACAGAATGCCTACTTCTGCTCACGATAGACGTTGTAGGGAATATCGTAAGCATAGAAAAGAGATGTCACTTAGGAATTGCAGCGGACGCTAATAAAGAAAAAGGAATAACATTACACCGATTAATATGTAACAGAAAGAGATGCAGCCAAACAGAACCTCTTGCGAAATGTTCGCTCTTATTACAATTATAACATATAAACCGATAGTGTTGATACTATTTCATGTTATTTGATGGTGTAAATAGACATTTATTTGCAGTTTTAGTCTGGAAGGTAGTGTACCGACTATTTTATTCATAACCATATTACTGATACCTTTTCCGTTTTCTTTCAACTGTTTGGCCAAATTCTCCTCCTTGGAATTCTAATTCAAATTCATAGAAGACGTAATTATACCCATCGGCATACCTTATTCCTTCATCCATTGTAGTACCTTTGTTTCTTCTGGTTTTTGTGTGTTTAAGTCTCTTGCTTTTAGGGCGCATCTAATTTGAAATTTAAATTTTCATCTGGCGAACTTTTCAAATCGCATCGATTTCGTAAGATCTATTGTGCAAACAGAAATTTTAGGTAATTTTTAACACGTTCTTATTTGATGTAAAAATTCCTCTTTACCTAAATACAGTACAACTTGGTCTATAACCTATTGAGCTTCAAGCTTTATAAATATGGATAAGGGCTATGTTTAAAACTTCTTTGTTTTAAGGAAGTATACCTCTATGTGCTTATATACTATTAATAGCGTTACTATGTAACGGTAACTTTGTAACTAATATACGAGGTCTGTTCAAAAAGTATCGAGAATTTTGTGTTTTTTCAAAAATTATTTATTTATTTATGACTATCTATTTGATCCCCTTCAAAGTAATTCTCACCAAATATTATACACTTATGACAACGTTTTCTCCAACCCTCGAAGCACTTCAAAAATCACTTTTTGTGATCTTGTTCAGCTCCTCCTTCGATGCCGTCTTTATCTTCTCAATCGTAGCGTAGCGTCGTCCTTTCATGGGCCTCTTCAGTTTAGGGAACAAGAAAAAGTTACAGGGGGTCATATCTAGGAAATACAGTAACTGCGGCATTATTAGTGTGTTGTTTTTGGCCAAAAATTGGCGCACAAGCAACGATGTGTGAACAAATCCGGACGTTACTGGCGGATTGCTTCACTCAAATTGCATATAACTTGCAGGTAATATTCCTTATTTACCGTTCTACCCTGCACCATGCCCCTGCAATTGAAGAAAACTGTAAGCAAAACCTTCAGATTCGACCTAACTTTGTGCGCTTTTTTCTGCCTTGGCTCGTGCGACAGCTTCTATTGGAAAGATTGAGTATTGGTTACCACGTCATAACCATAAACCCATGATTCGTCACCAGTTATGATCCTCTGGAGCAAATTTGGGTAGACAGAGTCCAACAGCTCCTTAGCAATGTTAATGCGATGTTGTTTTTGGTCGAAATTGAGCAATTTTGGTAGGAATTCCGCAGCGACCTGTCTCATACCCAAAACATTGGTAAAAATCGAATGGCAGGAGCCAATCTTCATCTTTTTCTTTCTTATAATCGATTAGTTTAGTATTTATTCTTATTCATGTCAACATTCCTCTTGTTCCCTTTTATTTTAATTGATCTTGCCTCTCATGCTCATTTGGGGGATTTTCATGTCACGTTGACACTTACAATAAGTTATTATGGCTACCATAATAAAATGCATACAATAAGTTTCGTCTCTGTGGTATTGACCGTTGAAGAGTACCTTAATATGGAGTTAAACTTGGATATCGATTCAGGTCATGATTACTAATAAAAATGCATTGTCATCAGAACTGAATGAAAATTCAACTCCGTAGGATAAGAGCAAGCGGTTGTAATTCAGCTTGCATGATTTGATCTAAATAAGCAAGCTAACATAGAAGCATTACAAGTTAAATGAAAGCTTTTAATAAAATACATCTAGACCCTGCGCTGCAATTTTCCGCGGTCATGAACAGAAGAGACCTAGCTTACAACTAGCGGCTATTCACTTTCTTAGTTTTTCACACAACTTAGATTAGGAACTATTCTAAAATTTTTGATTTTCTTAGAAGAGAGCGACGCCCTTACAAATTCAACACTAATCCTTATGAACTTATGTCGCCTCTAAGAATGTAGTAAATGACTTTTACTACTTCAACTAGGTCTTATTCTTTAACTTTAGAAAGAGGAAATCTTGCTTCTTGACTGCGTTCCTGAGCAGTTCATTCGATAATATCTATAATCGGATTTATCAACATCGGAGACGTCTACTTCTCTTGTGGTTTCTACAAATATTATCGGTGGGTATGCCATTTTACGTTTTATTTTCATGATGGATAACCACTTAAATATAAGAAAACAAATAAAGCCTATCTGATTAACGTTTGTTCGTTAAAGCAGTTTGATTCCTTCAAACAACAGTTTTGCCTCCTTCTAATTATTTTTTTTTAGGGACATGCTCCGTGGAAAAATGATACTTTATTAGTTTTGCTTAATGAAAGTCCTCGCTACAGAAATATATTTCAGAAGATATTATAGTAAAAGCTCAAATTGTAAAACCTGTAGTTTA
Organism: Agrilus planipennis; assembly: GCF_000699045.2. Classification (NCBI taxonomy): domain Eukaryota; kingdom Metazoa; phylum Arthropoda; class Insecta; order Coleoptera; family Buprestidae; genus Agrilus; species Agrilus planipennis. The sequence continues at coordinate 604,640 of NW_020438907.1, read as the reverse complement.
TTTCACAATCAATATATTTTACAAGCAAGATTGTTTATATGAGGTGTTAGTAATTTAACAACATGCCATTAATGACAAATTAAATAATTTAATAGAAACAGATTTGCTATTCCACAAATTATATTATTATTATTATATTGCACTTACATTTCCAAAGTTGTTAAATAAACGTGCTATAAATGAAACGAAAACTCAAATATTCGCTTGTATAGATTAATGGTTTCAACGATTATTCGAAAGCACTGGATGTTTGCTTATCTTCTTGTCACGATGACACTTCATCCACTTTACTGGATCATTCCTGCCGCACACGCTATCTGCAAGGCAATCAATATGCACGCTTTAGCAGTTGAATACGTTAATATCCACGTGTTTGACAAGAGCAGCCATTAAAGTTGTGCGAATGGCAGCTGAGACAACGCTGTCTCTGTCTGCCATCGTTCTCCGCCGCCGTTTTCTACTTGTCGTTGAAAATGAGACAAATTGTTGCGTCTCCTTCTTGTTCCTAAAGATAAACTGCAACTAAAACAGATGCTACCTACTTACAGTCGTAACTGAAAATGAGATTCCACGTAGTATGATGCTCAACGAAAATCCATCACATCCCCAGCCAACTGTATAATTTGACAGAAATATTCAACGTTTGCAGAATTTTGAAAAATGTTCTGTCACAGCCATTCTCGATATACGAGTTTCTATATGTATTCAGTTTCAGTAATAAATAACTGCAATAAGATTCGTTCAGTTTAAATCAAACATGTTTCGATATTACGAATGCACTTATTCTCCATCTCATGCTGAACAGTTTCAACTTTGAGAATTTTTAGAGGAATACTTTTGTAGGGTTTTTAATGTGAATTAATTTGGTTCGACGATTCTGTGACCTTCGTAGTTAGGTAAGATCATCGTTGTAGCTGATGTTACCTTCCGTAATGTAGTTGTACAGGAATAGTGCATAGCGCCAGGACACGATTTCGTTTCCCGGCTATGGCGTGACAGAAGCAACAATTTTTCCTCATTAATTTTAGGTTCATTGAAGTGGTACAAATTAATTCACTTTAAGTTCTAATTTTATTAACACTTTGAAAATTAATCGTAATAAATAATAATTGGTTTGTTCTTACGAACATATCGGAACAAATAAGGAATCCTCTAAATAATAATCAAGTCAGGATCCTAGGTATACGAAAATAAACAAGGATTTTCGTAATAGGGAACTCCTTCCACTACTTGACAGGGGTTAAGTATAGATATCGTAATATGAATTCCCTACTAAGAGCCTGATCCAGTCCAGATGTATGTTATGGTTGATCGTTTTTCATTTCTACTTGGGTAATCAACCTTGCATGTCGGCGTCGATTATTCGAATACAACCGATCGTGAATACAAAGTACGAATATACGTACTATGTTAATGTAAAGTTTCGATTTCTGAATTGTAGGTACTACCAAAAAGGTGGGAGTAACTATTTTATTTAGAAATATAAATGTGTAAAATACTGTAATTTCCATTTTGTTTATTTGCATTCATGCACATCTTCAAACTTAAAAGTAATGATCAAAAGTAAATAGTTTAACCCATCAAATTCTANTAGCAATAGTTGAGGTGTAATCAAAGGATTAATAAATTTATTCAAATACAGCTTGAACTCAGTTCGTATTAATAAAATAACATCAATTAGGTTCAAAGCGGGCTGAACATATGCATGCTGAAAATTGTATAATAGAAAACAATTATTACAAATCCATATTACTTCAGAATAAATTTTTATTCGGTGATAGTACCTACCGTTTTTTAGATTTATTTCATCGGCTCGGCGGCATGCGTTAATCCACTTCTTACAGATTTCTTTGTTTTTTATTGGAAATCGGAAATATTTTATTTTTGCTTCCTTAGTGATTCTATTGTAGTTTCCACATCCAGCAATCGCACACCCTGGCATATTTATACACACAATAACACAATATTAACAAAAGATTGGAGTAATTTACAGAAATTCGGAGTTTATTTGAAATGCGGTAAAATTGTCTCTCATTCCGTGCTTCGCAGTGACGTCATCTGCGCGAACTAGACGCGTTTGAGCCGAAGGAGTAGCATACCGGTATAAGTGTATCGTGGGTCTACTCCTATATTCGGCACTGCTGTGAGATGAGACCAGTATCAACGACAGACGCGGTTTCGTCAATAGATACTTCTTCGCTGGTAAACCAGCCCACAGTAGTGATAAGTGAAATTGGTTTCGCGGGTGGTTGACGCAGTGGAAAATCAGACTGGGGATGGTGAAGCGGCTTCCAGTACGCGTTCGCAAGTGGTTAAAGGAAGACTAGTCCTCCCGATGTAAAAAGTGGAAAAGGTTATACCAATGATCCTCTGTAAGAACTGCAGGAGTTATTTTTTTCCAAAAACGTGAAATGAGACAAAGAGAACACCGCCTAAGAGAACCCAGACAGTAGGGGAAGCTGATCTTCGTGGTTTCATCAGACGCTGCCTTACACAAAGGAGAAGCCGGGGATTGGGAAGATGTTAAATCAGTTATACACACTTACCACTAAAAACCTACAGATAACAGCTGCAACTCAGTACACGTGAATGAAGTGAAACTTCTTTGGCGATCTCTATAGCTTTATAACGAATAAGTAATGATTATGTTTTCCAGCATATTTTATTTTTAGTCCACCTAAGGAGTATTACTTTAATGCGTTTTATGTAATTCAATATCAAAAGAATGGTCAAATTTTTTTCGCTTCCGTTTATTTTTCCAAGTGCTTAAGAAACCGTAAACTATCAATAACTACAAGGAATTAGAATTAATACATAATAATACTCACTCTTAAATAAATATTAATTGTTGTTAAATAAACATTTACTGTAATATAACTGCACAGATGTAACCAAAAAATTAATTTAGCACTATAGTGTAGTGAAGATACATTATACTATAATATATGAGATGCCGATCACCAACAGCTGACTGTAATATCGAAATGCGCATGCGCGTTTTTCTATTGACATAGCCTATCGCTTCGCGAAACGAAACGTGCAAAACGTGTCGTTTCATGGCCTTGAGATTTTACTCTCATCGAGCCCAAAGAAGTTTCACTACAAAAAACTTTTGGATGCTTCATTCCCACTAGTCACTAATGTTGGTGGGTAGGCAGCCCCTCCGGACTACGCTGGAAGATAGGGCGGAAGGCCCTCTTAAGCCTCCTTTCAGGAATCGTGATAATGAGTAAGTGATGGTTCGGGTGAGAAAGATGAGACTGACGAAATGAAGACAAAAGAGCATGAAAGATTTCCTGTGGCATATTACTGCCCCAGCATTTCCCTAAGTGATCCAAGAAAACCACAGAAAAATTTGGACCAAGGCAGACGGACCCGGAATCGAACCGGCGTCCTCCGGAATGACATGAAGGGCTCGTTAGAGACCTAATAGAAGAACAAACAGCAGTTAAGAGCGGAGGAGAGGTAGAAATAGATTATATTACTGTTCGCAAATAGTTAGATATATATGGGGATTTTTTAGCTTTTGGGAAACAGGAAAATTAGCATAAGATAGGAATGAGCACCGTATCCAGCCATTCAATTTGATGAAATTATAAGGATGATGATGATGATAATAAATTGTGACAAGAACTCCAACTTTCTCATAACAAACATAATTACAATGCAATAAAAAGCTATATATCTTTTTATCTGTAGTAAATACGAAATTTACTTACTTTAAGTATCCTTCAACTATTGAATGCCCATATCTGAAAGCTGCAGAAGCAAATTCATTCGATATCGAAACGTCTACCTTGTGATCGTAATCATAAGAATAAGATAATCCTTCTTGCAAATATAAGCCAAATTCCTCCATACTTTCATGTCCTTGAAATGAATTTGTTAATTAGGCATAATATTAACTCTATAAAAATGTATAATGTCTAAATTTTGACAAGAATATAGGTAACATTAACTATTTTCGAAAGAAATAAATTATATTTACCAATAACAGCTGGTAAAAACTCCTTGTAGGTTATAACCTGAAATTCGGCAATTACTATACGTCGTGCTTCTAGGAATAACTTTTCATCATCCCAATCCGAATTTAAGTATGCAAGTTCTTCAGCGACGCGATTGTGTTCCCTATGGAAAAGAAGATGAACTGCAACTAACGCGATCATTTGGTTCACTCTGGTGTCTCCTGGAAAAAATATTTCCAAATTATTTATAAGCATATTACCTGCAAACGATACTTTTTAATCAGTCGATACGACTAAGATCCAGAATATGAATTTGTCATCATAAGGTTTCCAGTCCAAAGACTCCTATCATAAGCCAACCTTTCCAACCAGTTTTGAGACTGGAAACCTTGTGATGCTANGATCCAAAAAGATCGAAATCGCGATCCGCGTCTGGCAGTTTCGACAGAATACAGACCACTTCGAATTATTTTATTCGATTATGGTAGCGTGCCTATCACGTTGAGGTTGGCTACGCCGGGATTCGTTTTCAGCAAGTAGATATCCACACAAGTGGACCTTGTTGGAGCATACATAATCGTAAAATGTAGCATCGTGCTACAGATGGCGTTTACTGCGCCATTTGTAGTATTTTTTCATGTGCGTTATTTTTATATCAAAAATTCATTTTACAATATTTCTTTTCAATGTCGATTCGTACTATGTACTGAAGGACTGTAGCATTTTGGTAACAATCTCATGATTTACAATTTCTTCTAGATTTTCTTTTCAACGTTTCCATTTACTTTCTACTTGTTTTCATTTAATGAAACAGATACGTACTAGCTGTAATAGCATTAAAAGAAGCAGTCCTCATAATGAAGCAATTATTATTTAAAGACATCTCTCCACCCGGGATGTACGAAAATTCATAAGGCGCAAGTATAAAATAAGTCAAAGTAAAAAACATGAATTACACTTTAATTAACTACAGGTACATTTACAGAAAACAAAATTGAATACATTGATCATTTAATGTAATTATTGCAATATATTTTCACAATAAGCACTGTAATACATGTCAAAGTTACAAAGCTACCTTAAAAGTAATGAGTAAAGTCTTTATTATGACCTTACAATTATTTTTGATTTTTTAATGTGCCATCGGATAATCATGGACAACAACAAATCTTTGTATAATTTCTAATAGCGAACAATGATTATTCTTACAAGCTTTAGAGGATTGATGATGCTATGATCCATTGTTATCTGCGGAGTACATTTACTACTTATTAGTGTACTAAATTATATTTTGGTGGAATTGTCTTAGAACATACATATATGTACTTGTAAAATACGATAGACAAATCAGGCCATAACGTGCGGATCGTACCATTTATTAACGACAAACTTTCGGATTTTGATTGACAGAAATTCAAAATGTGATTTATGATTTATATATAGATCAAAACCTAATGTAACTCCTCCGGTATTAATAGTAATTTCTAAAAAAGCGGGGCGTTTTAGAAATTGGATTTCTATCGCTATCATAATTAATAGGAAATTTAGGTCTGCGCTCTAAAAAGTACTGTAACTAAATATTTCTGTGTTTCAGGGTGTTTCTGAAATAATTGGCAAGCTTGCAGGAGGTGATAAGGCACTATAAAACACGAAAACTTAGTAATATTTGTATGTGCAAAAGAGAAAANCTGAATTGTAGGTACTACCAAAAAGGTGGGAGTAACTATTTTATTTAGAAATATAAATGTGTAAAATACTGTAATTTCCATTTTGTTTATTTGCATTCATGCACATCTTCAAACTTAAAAGTAATGATCAAAAGTAAATAGTTTAACCCATCAAATTCTACTAATGCTATTTTTTTAATGAATTTTTCTCGACCACCATTATTAGCAATGTAATAATTAGTGTATTCGGAAACTGCATTAAAATAATAATCTGATTCTTAAATGTATTTGACTGGAGAGTATTTGATTCTATCTTAAACTAAGAATACCGTTAAACGATTATAAAAATTAACCCGCTAAGTTACCAGCAATTCACATCATGCACTGAGAAAAAAATTCATGGGGGTAGTTGCTGTTAACATAGAAAATAATAGGTTTAGTACCGAGCGGCATGGCCTAGAGGTTTAGACCAGGCCTTCTTAAACTATGGGTCGCGACCCCAAATGGGGTCGCGTAACAAAATTCTGGGATCGCGAGAGATTTTAATGTATATTGTTACCTAATAAATAAGCCATCAAAAAATATTTATTTATCTTTCTTTTATATTTATATGGGGTTGCCAGGAAACTTACTATCATAAATGGGGTCGTGAATGAAAAAAGTTTAAGAAGCCCTGGTTTAAACCATTGCTTAGCATTCGGGAGGACGTCGGTTCGATTCCGGGTCCGTCTGCCTTAGTCCAAGTTTTCCTGTAGTTACCTTGGATCACTTAGGCAAATGCTGAGGCAGTAATATTCCACAGATAATCTTTCAATCTCTTCTATCTTCATTTCGCTCGTCTCATTTTTTTTCAACCGAACCACCACTCACCCATTCCCACGATTCCTGAAAGCAGGCTGAAGAGGCCCTTCCGCCCTACCTTCTGGCGTAGTCCGGAGAGATTGCCCGCCCATCAGCATTACTGACTGGTGGGAATGAAACACCCAAAAGTTTTGAATGTTTATCTTAATCTGTTTTTTTTTTAGGTTTAGCATATGAGGCTACATTTCACACTGGAAAATTCATTATGATAATAACTTCTGCTATAAAATGTAGCAAAAAGTGGTATGTACGTATATGTTATACACATCGCCACTGTATCTAATATTGTTTTTTAATATTGTTGTGATTTAATTAATAAACATTTTTGTTCCAACATTTACTTTATGAGTACTTTAAATCAGTAATTTATTGAAATAAGTTGATTTAATAATTATCGTATAGTAACTACGTAACAAAGCGAATAATTTGGTATAGAGAAGTTATTTGAACAAATCAAAGTTATATTATCAAAGGTATTGGGAAGTCAACTCAACACTATTGTTGTTGAGATTAATACTGATATAAAAATTCGTATTTTGTCTGATTAATTGAGATATAACATATATCTTGCAGATGGTGAATATCAACAACAACTGTAAGGTAACGCAAACGAAGTCGCTGATATGAAACATACAAAACGTTACTATAGGACAATGGTCGGCAGCGGACTACGGACCAAAAATTCCGCCAAAAATTTTTTGAAAGTATGAACTATTCAAATAAATTATTTAAAAAATATACTTCTGTAGATAGCAAAATACCTTTGAGTTTTGAGCGCTAACCTTACCATTTTTTGTAGTACTTTACCAATAATTGCGTGACAGACATGAGTTCTTAAGGACTTATGTATTTTAGGCAAATTAAAATAAATTGGTAAGAAATATGTTTTTTCTTGGACCTCAAAAAAAATTTTCAAAAGTATTCTGAACAGAAAATACTTGCCAATCCCTGCTATAGCATATAGAGGTATGCTTTATGACAATAAATACCATATCCTGCATCATATGAAAATATAGTAAGTAGTAACAGCAATTTCCAGCAAAACGCAAACTGTAAGTACATAGTATATACCACCAACTGCCAGACATCATAACGGATGAGATTTTACGATTTGTAGAAATTAAATATTTACCTATTTATTTTGAATGTTTAGAAAGAATAAAGCGGACAGCGACAATTTCAGTCATACCAATGAAGTGGTTGGAATCATTCATCATATTTAATCCAATAAATGATGTTTATAATTTTATTTTAATAGTTTCTAAATTTGCAACACTATTTGAAATATAATATATATATATATGTACTTTTATTTTTGAGTAATCATTTGCAAAAATTACACCACACTGATTCCGTGGGTCTTTATCAGCGCTACAAGGGTTGCCGATTGTAACCATTTGCTAAACGATAATGCAGCATACACAAGTACGCAAACTATATTAATAAGAGGATTTATTATATTTTTAGTCAGAAAATTGAAACTATTAAACGCGAATCCCGATTTCGGCCTTATTTCATCTCATCAGCGGTATCTGCATAAATTACTGAGCAACAATGTAATAGATGTTCTTATTAAAATGATTTACAAACATTTTAAATATGTAGTCTTTATCGTCAACTTAATTTGAAAGTTGATACCTTCGTAAGGCTTTATCTGAAGCATGAAATGCAGAAAACACTCACAGATGGCAATGCACTGTCTGTATTTGGATACTGTATAAACTCATTCTTTAGGAGCTTCATTGGTTTGATCAGCACTACACACACACCGAGCTGCATGGGCTAGAGGTTCAGCCCATTGTTTAGCATTCGGGAGAACGCCGGTTGGTTCCGGGTCCGTCTACCTTGGTCCAAGATTTTCTGTGGTTTCTTAATAATCCTTCATTCCCTTCTGTCTTCATTTCGTCCGTTTCATCTTTCTCACCCGAACCACCATCCACCCACGATTCCTGAAAAGAGGCTGAAGAGGGCCTCCCATCCGACCTTCCGGCGTAGTCCGAAGGGACTGCCCGTCCACCAGCATTAGTGGCTGGTGGGAATGAAACACCCAAAAGTTTTGAATATTTATCTTATTCTGCAACTCTATGTGATACAATACCGATACAATCTGCAATATTAAACGTACATCCTGCTCTCTTCTATATTGTATGACATAAATAAACATAATAACAGTACTTGCTATAAGCGGGGTTTATAGAATATGGTTTTGGGTGCACCCTAATGGTACCATCTGCGATAATATTCTAGCATAGTTGCCAATAATTAAAGTAAATGGTTTGAAACGTGGTGGCATTTCCAGCAATATCCATAGAGCAGCATCCAATATAACTATTAGCAGTTGGAGCCATAAAGGTTAGCAGCTGCTACAGTACAATATTATACTATCCATCATAAATTCAGACAGAGCATGCTATAGTTTTGTGCAGTGCAATTGCACAAATAAGCCACTGTGCGCAAATACTCTTTTTGAAGTGAAACTTCTTTGGGCTCGATGAGAGTAAAATCTCAAGGCCATGAAACGACACGTTTTGCAACGTTTTGTCTCGCGAAGCGATAGGCTATGAGAATAGAAGTGCGTGCATGCGTATATCGATATTACAGTCAGCTGTTAGTGACCGCCATCTCATATATTATAGCATAATGAATATTCACTATACGTGATGGTGCTAAATTAATTTTTTTGTTATATCTGTGCAGTTATAGTGCAGTAAGTGTATTATAATAAATGTTTATTTAACAACAATTAATATTTATTTGAGAGTGAGTATTATTATGTATTAATTCTAATTTGTTGTAGTTATTGGTAGTTTACGGTTTAAGCTCTTGGGAAAATAAACGGAAGCGAAAAAAGATTGACAATTTTTTTTTATTGAATTACATAAAACGTTTCAAAGTAATACTCATTAGTGGGCTAAAGATAAAATATGTTGGAAAACATAAATCCTGAAAATTCTCGTACTCTCCTTTTCTTTCACCAATCATTACTTATTCGTTATAAAGGTATAGAGATCGCCAAAGAAGTTTCACTTCTTTCACCTCTACTGAGTTGCACCTGTTTATTACTGTAGCTGTATTATTTCTCTGTGATAAAATGAAAAATTAGTAGCTTCCTTCAACCGAATGTGAGAAAACGTGATTTTCAACCAATGTTATTTTTTATACACGTATTTTGGATGCTAAATTACCGTATGAAATTATAAATTTTTCTCTAAAACCACCCTAAAAAGTTATCATTTAGTTTTAATTAAAGTATAAATCTGTAGCAACAGATGTTATTTCATTCATTGTAATTTGTTATAGTATGCAGGGTATGCATAATGCATTGAATGCAAACCACGTCCCTCAGAACAAAAGTGCACGGTTGAAAGGTATGACAAGTGGGGGTGTGCAATTTTCGAATTCATTTTATGTCGTCCGTAATGATGCCGCTTCTGTTGCCATCCTTTGATGGAAGCTGAACATAAAAAAGGGTATTAATTAATCCTAGATTGTTCGTTGCTCTTTGTATTCGCGTTTGATACGCATTACATAGCGCTGGTCGACGTGACGTTTTAGAGTCGATCACCTTTTTCGGCGCTTCCGTTATTAAATTTTCGGTAAAAAATAATTCGTATGACAGGGTCGCTTAATACGTGTCACCATCAATAATTTTTTGATGCTTGCCTACTTGCTAGTCAGCCTGGTTGTTCGAACCAAACCTTTGATGTCGCCAGTCGTCGACATGCTACACAAATGACCTATCGACAAAATGGCTGATGAATCACTGCAACATAAAAAGCGAATTTATCGATCATATGGGCCGCAAAATAGCTTACCATAAAGCACGCTTTCATTTCAGAACACCGTATAATTCATAAAAACTATGTGCGTTAAAAATAAAATAAATGGCAGTTTCGACAGAATACAGACCACTTCGAATTATTTTATTCATTTAAGCTAACGTGCCTATCACGTTGAGGTTGGCTACGCCGGGATTCGTTTTCTGCAAGTAGATATCCACACAAGTGGACCTTGTTAAAGCATACGTAATCCTAAAATGTAGCATCGTGCTACAGATGGCGTTTACTGCGCCATTTGTAGTATTTTTTCATGTGCGTTATTTTTATATCAAAAATTCATTTTACAATATTTCTTTTCAATGTCGATTCGTACTATGTACTGAAGGACTGTAGCATTTTGGTAACAATCTCATGATTTACAATTTCTTCTAGATTTTCTTTTCAACGTTTCCATTTACTTTCTACTTGTTTTCATTTAATAAAACAGATACGTACTAGCTGTAATAGCATTAAAAGAAGCAGTCCTCATAATGAAGCAATTATTATTTAAAGACATCTCTCCACCCGGGATGTACGAAAATTCATAAGGCGCAAGTATAAAATAAGTCAAAGTAAAAAACATGAATTACACTTTAATTAACTACAGGTACATTTACAGAAAACAAAATTGAATACATTGATCATTTAATGTAATTATTGCAATATATTTTCACAATAAGCACTGTAATACATGTCAAAGTTACAAAGCTACCTTAAAAGTAATGAGTAAAGTCTTTATTATGACCTTACAATTATTTTTGATTTTTTAATGTGCCATCGGATAATCATGGACAACAACAAATCTTTGTATAATTTCTAATAGCGAACAATGATTATTCTTACAAGCTTTAGAGGATTGATGATGCTATGATCCATTGTTATCTGCGGAGTACATTTACTACTTATTAGTGTACTAAATTATATTTTGGTGGAATTGTCTTAGAACATACATATATGTACTTGTAAAATACGATAGACAAATCAGGCCATAACGTGCGGATCGTACCATTTATTAACGACAAACTTTCGGATTTTGATTGACAGAAATTCAAAATGTGATTTATGATTTATATATAGATCAAAACCTAATGTAACTCCTCCGGTATTAATAGTAATTTCTAAAAAAGCGGGGCGTTTTAGAAATTGGATTTCTATCGCTATCATAATTAATAGGAAATTTAGGTCTGCGCTCTAAAAAGTACTGTAACTAAATATTTCTGTGTTTCAGGGTGTTTCTGAAATAATTGGCAAGCTTGCAGGAGGTGATAAGGCACTATAAAACACGAAAACTTAGTAATATTTGTATGTGCAAAAGAGAAAAACGAAATTTCAGAGTACAGGCAACCGATTATGAAGAGAAATACGACAATTCAAAGTCAAAACTCAACCAGCTATTAAATAGCAATATCCGTGTTATATTTCTTATGTATTTTTGTACTAGTACGTTGTTTATTTGTTAGACCAGATTAAGTGTGTGGTGTAAGTGTAACTAGCCTGTAGTAGTCCTTTGTTCTCTTAATGTTGTAAATTTGTATGTATGCAGTCAATTGAATTGGCAGTAGGTCAGTGTGTCAGTTATATGTCAGTGTAGAACAGTAACTGTTACAATGGTTTAGTAGGGTAGACATTTGTGGTATAATATCAATTTGCAGTACATGTGAATTCAATGTTAATGCAATGGTCGAACATCCACAGCGAAGACTTCTTTATGGGCGAACAATCTTTACTGCTATACAGAGATCAAGAAAAGTCAGTAATAATTTCGGTAGACGCATCGAATCATGTCTTTTGGCACTGGGTTTGAATTTCGGTCGAAATTAAGAAAAGTCGCATTTATTCTTTAGTTTTATATGTTCCTTTTTTCCACAATTTTCTGTACAGTCCTTAAATTCATTATCCTTTGACACTGCTTCTTGAATAATGACTGATAAATTTCCACTTTTCCTTACATATTAAAAATATTCAAATCACATACCACTACATTTTTAAACCGTTTATTGTTATTTTTAAGAGATTCGATACATATGGCACCACATAAGTTACCGAAATAATGATTTTTATTCAGTTTTTTGTTCTCAGCACCACATGTAGGTATATAATAGGTGCGTAGCATTTAGGTAAATCACTCACTTGATTTGTGCTGTCCTTTCCTACCATAACCTTATGATCCAAGACAAATAAACAATAGCATTCTTAACTGGGCATGGTATTTACCTATTGAAAAACCCTTCAATGCGTTAATATTAAAACAAACATCACAAATACTAAATGTCGAGTGTCAACTCCAAATGAAAGTTATTTGAAAAAAAAAAACAATATTTAAAACATCATTCCCTGATTTTTTCTTCTATATTATTAGAAATAGAACATTTCAGCCATTTTCAAAATAAAGAAGTTATGTTTCAAATAAGTCGCGATACTCAAGCTTTTTCCATTGTCCGGGTATATTTTCTGTTTGACTCATGTACATAGCGACGATAAGGCCTGATTTGACTATACCTACGCTTACGCCTTTTAAAATGTGAAACCTATATTATACCAAAAAAACAAGTCTTATTTATTCGTAACCAGCTGACCCAACTAACTTCGTACCGCCTAACAGTCACAGAATGTTATGTTAACTTTCAGCTAAATTTACAATTAGTGTCGGATTTTATTAACGTAATAATATCATTTACAGATTCTGTGTTATCAATCTTGTGGTACTGATGACTGATTGACCAAATGATCTGCAATGATTGATAGCAATCGATTTGACAATTGTTGACTTTTGTTCTCTGTATTTTTGTTTACATTTCGATTCGGGAATTCTATAGATAATGGATTGTTCTAAACATTTCTAGTATATTCTGTGTTGTCAATCTTGTGGTACTTAAATAAGTGAATGATTTGGAATGATTGAGGTTATATAATCGATTTGACAGCTGTTTTTTTCCATTTCGATGCAATTATTATTTTTTTTTATGTGAATTCCGATATTTTAATAGTTACTCTGCTATTCTTGGGGGAGACAAATCGAAAAAATCAGAGATAATCAACATCGGTGCAACCTTTCTTGAGTTATAAATGGTTTGATTAACCCGACTTTGTTTTATGTACATAGATGTGTTTCAATTTTTACAAATAAGCAAGTTTAATAACAACAAGGAATAGCTATGCATTTTTAAAGAAGCAAATATGATTAATCATTTTATAGAGTGACTCTGGTGAAGGCTGATTTCAAATATTTTCTGTCAGTTTTAAAACAAAATCCTCCGGGGAATTACATTGTGAGATCAGACGTATTGATCAAACGGAAAAACGAGTTAATATTGTTTGAAATGAGTCAACAAAGGGTCGAACTGACAGATTAAATATTTAAGGGTGCGTTGAAAGTGGATCCTACAGAAGTTTATATTCTCGGGAGGATCGCCACACAAACATGACATGCATCTTAAGAAAGCAAATTACGCAGCATAAATTGTGAATTTCGAGTTTCTTAACAGCCTCTTGGCAGCTTTAAGCACGTCTATCTTCTCCCTTAGTGTCGATGACTCGAATGTGACCGCAGTCCCTTCGGGATTCCTTTTGGCAGAAACGACAGATGGATTTATCCCTAGTTTTTCTCGAAGAATGAAAGTGACAGTTGAGATATTTTCTCGCTGCTGTGGTCGTATGAAGGTGACAACCGACCTTTCGGACTCACTTCTTTTATGATCCATATAATACTTGACTGTTTTTATTAGTAATTCGTCCTGTCTGCAAAACGTTATAACATCTTAATATAAATAAATAAGGTCTTAAGGAATATTAAAAAAATCTTGCTGTTAATTTTTTGTCTTTTTGGACCACTTTAGTTTTTTTTGGGTGCAGTTGGAGGACGATTAATTAACAAATTAAACACTAAAAACAAGACGACAATACAACAATATATTTAGAAACTTAACAATGCAAAATGAAATGCGAAAAAGATGCGACTGTAATTCCAAAAAAAGCTGAGGACCAACTTACTACTTTAGAAAATAATGGTTTTTGGAAAAACTACGAAGGAAGAACTAACAGCTGATAGATGAAAGTAGGGTAGCAACAGAGTGGTAACAAAGTTGAAAAATACTGCAATTCAGAAATGTTAAAAATTTGAATTTAGTCCCAAACCACCGACGAAACCCATCGTAAAAATGTAATTAACTAGGAATGAAAGGTACAAACGCCATGCTGTTAATTCATAAAAGATTAAATGTTAAAGGGATTACAAGAAAGTACAAGTAATAAAGATATTTATACAGTAAGGCAGAACACAAAGGAAAATCAAGAAATATTTGAAGAAATGTTTACTATTGCAGACAGAGACACAACGAGTTGTAGTGCAAAAGAATTCAGATATTGAATATTTGCACAAAGGATTACCTATTAAATTTACATAGAATTACAATAATAGAAAAACAATACAATATTATAAACAGGTACGATCTAGAAATGGAAATTTTGCGGAAATATGACTAGAATTGAATTTAGCTGACTGTTATATGTATTAGAAAATACCATAAATGGCGCGGTAAACGTCATCTGTAGTACGATGCTACATTTTAGGATTACATATACTCCAACAAGGTCCATTTAAATATATGGATATCTACTTGCTGAAACGAATCCCGGCGTAGCCAACCTCAACGTGATAGGCACGTTACCATAATCGAATAAAACAATTCGAAGTGATCTGTATTCTGCCTATTACGTTGAGGTTAGCTACGCCGGGATTCGTTTAAGCAAGTAGATATCCACATATTTAAATGGAGCATCGTACTACAGATGGCGTTTACCGCGCCATTTGTGGTATTTTCTAAAACGCGCTGTTAAGACAGCAGGTAAAAATTGGTCTGTAATGTAGCATCGTACTACAGATGGCGTTTACCGCGCCATTTGTGGTATTTTCTAAAACGCGCTGTTAAGACAGTGGGTAAAAGTTGGTCTGTGTTCTGTCGGAGCTGCCTGCGGCACGCTGATGAGATCCAAAAAGATCGAAATCGCGATCCGCCTCTGGCAGTTTCGACAGAATATAGACCACTTCGAATTGTTTTATTCGTTATATGTATTAGCAAAACCTTTTAATTTTTTTGCGTGGTATATGGCGTTAACCGCCACAAATTTAATAAAACTATCCAATTTCCTTTTTTCTTTATCGAATTAATACGATTTCGAATTTCTCTCGTCAGAAACAGCTCAGTATAATAACATAGTGCTTTCTTACTATTTTTATTAAATTCAAAAATATGCTTTAATCATGTCTGTTAACACACTGTTACTGTTAATAGGATAAAATGCGAAATATTGACATTTGTTAACATTTGTTGAATCATTGTTTTCCACTGCCTACATTGTTTAATGCATCACAAAGTGTTTCTGTTAGACATGTGTATTGGTACGCGCGATCTCATGATCATTAATATGACTACTCCCAGTGTGTCAGCTGTGATATTGTTTAAAGTTGACTCCCTTTATATTAATACATGTAATTAAAGTGTTTTAGGCGATAAATGAAGTTCTAAAGTTTATTAAATCAATTTTCTGTACTTATCATCATAATACTGTAATATTTTTTACTTGTAGTATATACATTTTTTTAGAGAAAATCTTGATCCAGAATTCTTCATAATATCAAAATCCATTCTCATTACGTTTCAGTCAAAAATGCTATTTTTAATCGCTTAAATTATTAAATCAAAATAAATTATTATTATTTCTCCATAAAATCTATTAACTCCCAATTCACCCTTACAACGTTTTAATTTTATGTGATGGCGCCATCTTAGATTTCAAATACAAACGTAGCAACAACCTTTCATCCTTAAGGGTTGATTTTTAAAAAATGCCAAAACACGTATTTGCTTAATTTCAAGAATAAGCAACCTTCGAGTAAATCCGAGTACAAATTAAATATACCCCATGGAAACGTTGCAACCACTTTTCATTTGATAATTAATAATATCAAAATATATAGGTACGAAGTTTCAAGTAAATTCAACCACAAATGAAGTGTGTCCCGGTGAAACAGGAAGCAACATTGATTGAGCATCTATACCAAAACATAAACGAGAATGCAATTTTGTCCCAAGGAGTATAGTCATATCTTTCAAAATATAGGAGTTATGACTTGGAGCGCTATTTGTGGTCAAGCTGTATAAAACTGGTTCACTGTAAATTACGAAATCGACTGACTTTTGAGGACGATACTGCGATAATTTGAAAGAGTTAAAACTAAAATTAAGTGAGCTGTTAATAAAAGTAAACTACTCTTTACTCACATTATCACCAAGCTCAGCCAAACATACATTACATTTGCAAATTACTCCGCACACAGTCTTGCGTTGATAATGCCCACGTATGAAGTAGGCGAAACACGTCTGCGCTCAAAAAATTTTTTTGCGGTAATTAGGGGTGAGTCTTCTTTTTAATTTTTTAATTAAATACTCCGACTCTTTACAAACAAATTTTAAAATAATAATGGAAGAACAGGCACTAAAAACACATTGTTACACCAAGTATTTAGGCATACTTGTATATTGATCAGCACTGCAAGGCATAAAAATGAAACATCTGCACGAGTTACGTTACACCTCTTCAATTCACATTTTTAAAAAAGTTTAATTAATTGAAGACACATTTTATTCATTTAATATTAAAAACTTATTTAAGTAGATTGATTATATGATTTTATTCAGATTTATCAAGACGCGCTAAGCTTCTTTTGCGTCGTCGTGCGAAATACAGATAAGCGCCTTCATTGAGCCAAAAGTATGATTACGTTACATTTTAACGTCCGTTAAGTTTTTGTCTTCGTTAACCCTCTGACTGTTTACATGATTCGAAAAAAAAAAAAAACAATAATTTTACGATCGTTAAAAAATACGGTAGGTAATCGTTACACAATTAACACTTCAAACATGTCGCTCGTACGTATCATTTATTTGAGGCAAACAGTAAGTTACCGATATGGCGGGACTTGAACCTAAACGAAACTCTTGTACGAACTAGAGTGGGTGGTTCAACCATAATGGGGAAAGGGGTTCTTAAAGAGAAACCAGACTAAGAGAAGTCCCTTAAAGAGGGCAGCAGCTCTTTCAGTCCTTAGGGTGGAAGAGATCGTGAAGATTGGTATGGCACTCTGATGCACAATACTGCGATGTGGAAGGCAACGGGAAACCACCACATTATAATATCCCAAGTAAAACTCACCGAAACAAAATGATGGTGTCCTGTCCGGTAAAGCACTCCGGACGTCCCCCATTCGGATGTCCGGACGGAGACTTACTCGGGGGATGTCATGAATAAGTGCAACAGGGGTAGGAGCAATATTTCACAAGTCGGAGCGTGGAATGTTAGGACAATGCGGCAAGTAGGGTAATTAGAAAATTTTAAAGTAGAGATGAGTAGATTAGAATGACATATAGTAGGTCCGTTACCCGAAGTTGGAGACTTCTGGAGTGGAGACTTTAGAGGAATACATACAGGATCGGTGGAAGGTAATTCAGGGGTAGGAATTTTAATCCGTAGGAAAAGGATACAGGGGGAAATTCTAGAGATTGTATGTTTAAGCTGGTTAGTCACATTTACGAGACGGGGAAGTTCCAGAAGATTATAAACGGAACTTGGTAGTAACCATACCTAATAAGAGAGGCGCCGATAGGTGCGAGACATTTACAACAACTAGCGTAACTTCCCATGCGTCAAAAATCATAACTATAATTGTACAGAAGAGGATGGAAAAAAGGGCGGAAAACTATTAGGGAAAGATCAACTTGGGTTTAGAGGAAATAGAGTTACAGTTTTGGAGATGGGGCTGCAATGTACAGAAGTAAATATTAAGAAGGGAGTCAGACAGGGATGCACACCGTCACCGCTACTTTTTAATCTATACATCGAAGACGCGATCAACATCATTTAAGGCAGTACAAGCGTAGGGATAGATATACAGTGGAAAAAGATTAGTATGCTTAGATTTGCTGATGATATAGCAGTATTAGCATCTAGCAAGGAGGAGTTAGATAGCTTTCAATAAAATGGAAGCGGTACAGACTAACAGTGCTGTATGAAAATAAATAAAAGTAAAACAAAAATACTGGTATGCAATAGAAGAAAAAGTAGGGAAAGAGAGAATATAAAAATACGAGACGAAAAATTAGAAGAATTAGCCGATTTTAGGTATCTAGGAAGTCAGATAAGTCAGGACGGAAGGAGTAATAGCGATATAAAACAGAGAACTGCGCAGGATCGCGTTCAATTAAAAAACTCACTTCTAAGCTCGCGAAGGGTTAATTTAGAAATTCAAAAAAGGTTATTAAAGGTTTGTTTGGAGCACAGCACTGTACGGGTGTGAAACTTGGACAGTGGGCGCGGCGGAAAAGAAAAGGTTAGAAGCGTTCGAAATGTGGTGTTACAGGCGATTGATGAAGATACCGTGGATAGAGAAGGGTAGAAATGAAGAGGTGTCAGGAAAAGTGGGAGAGCAGTGGACGTTATGGAAGTTAATAAGAAATAGGCGAGATAGGTTAGTAGGACACCTTCTCAGCCATGAAGGTCCAGTCAAAGACACATTAGAGGCAGAAACGGGAGTTAGCAGAGGTAGAGGTAGACCTAAAATGCAAAAATTAGCTCAGGAAAGGAAAGAGTGGAGGTGCGTGTCCAACCAGTCTTAGGACTGACGACCTTATGATAATGACGATCATGATTTATTTGTACATTTCCGAATTTTTTAATTGAATTAAATTCTTTAAACCAACTAGAAGAGTTAATTCATTTTAGTGTGGTACAGCAGTATACCGGAAGAGCTATAAAATTTAATATAATAATTTTAATGTAAGGAATATGTGTTTTTACACACTATAGAAAACCTCAAATTATTGAGGAATGTTGTTCCTGTCATTCCCTCACCCGTCGTCAGTCCTAAGACTGGTTGGACACGTACCTCTACTCTTTCCTATCCTTAGCTAATCTTCGCATTTCCTTAAAACTAGAACAACCCATAACTTTAACTATTTGCGAACAATAGTCTAATCTAGGTCCACCTTTACCCATCCTAACTCCCGTTTCTGCCTCTAATATGTCTCTGACTAGACCTTCATGCCTGATACCAATCTATCTCGCCTATTTCTTATTGACTTCCATAGAGTCCTCTGTTCTACTATTCTTTCTAATACCTCTTCATTTCTAACTTTCTTTATCCACGGCATTCTCGTCATTCGCCTCATATACAATAACCATTGTCGGACTGGAAAATTTAGAGATTTAGATGGCAAATCAAACAAATCGAAAGTAAATCATCTCATTATTGCAAGAAGTATGCTGTCCCTGATTTTTTATGCATTATTTTATCATTATTGACCAATATAAATGTCATGACTTACTGATTTTCTGAAGGTAATTGTTAACTAGATTTCATTATGCATTGCATTTTTACTGGATCAGTTACATTTTAGGATTTTAAATGCATGCAACTATTAATGCAGAAAACAATTAGGTTATATACTTTTACAATACATAGCGAAAATAATGTTGTATTATAAGAATATCGGCTTTCAAAACAATAACAGTAGGTATGTATATCGCCACCGATAGATTTTTACTGTAAACGTGTAATAAACTTGAGCGACAATAGGGTTGTAAATACTTTATTAATGTAGAAACATCATCGTTTTACCTCTACAATAGCAGCCTCTTTTAAAGTAAGCTTTTAGGGTAACACTGAGGCAGCGTATTACCCTATTATCGATCAAATTAATTCTTTTTATACATACGTACAACTAGCCGTAACCCGTCTGCTTTGTGGAACATCACCCGAAATAAAAAAAAATTTTCAGTCCCTTCTAGAAACATTTTTTTAGTGTTCTAATTCCTATCCCTCCGGTAGCGAGGGAAATCTAATGTTTATCTACACAAAATATCACATTCTGTTTGAACTTCATACGGACGGAATTTTTCAAAACTTTCTCTTTGGTGAACTACGTACTGAAAATATATTTCCTCAAAATTTCAAGTTTGAATTAGCCGGTTTAGTCTGTACGTTAATTCTTAGTCAGTCACGGTATAGAGAAGGAATGGCATCTCACGTTTCCTATCACCATTTCACCACTGAGCTATGCGATGCTGTCTGTAGATATTTATTCTCTAACTGTATATCTGAAATAAACCTTAACTGTAAATCCGACTTTACCAGTCATTGGTTCGGCATGTCACAAAATGGGACCGTAAAGATGTCTAAATGAAGTATTTTATTTTCTATAAATTATTCTTGTTTCATCAACTAACTGCGATAAAAGTTTGGCCATCATACAAAAATTCGGTTGGACAAACAACTAATAATTAGCAGTATTTTTAAAACGTACCACACTTGAACCAAAGAAACATATTTCTAATAGGTACTCTCTACGTTTAAACATTAAACCTAAGGTCTACATAAGAATTACTAGGAGATCAACAGCAACGAGACTGCCTCAAGGAGCACAAAGTAAGCTGCTGACTTAGACACTTTGGAAAGTCTGCTGTGATCGAATATGCACCGAGCAACGGCAACCAAAAAATACTTCTTGGAATGTGCAAATTATTAGCTTCGGTCAACGGCTATTGCAGTAGGATAATCCTAGAGGCCACTGAGGTCCAAAAACATGGTAAGAACTTCAACAAGAAGGTAGAGGACCGGGAGAACCAGATCTGGAAGGCGATCCTTATGAACACCCGAAAGGTACAGACCGACATACCACGATTGACTGAACCGGAACACCGAGCGGCACCTAGAAGTCTAGACCATTGCTTAGCATTCGGGAGGACGCCGGTTCGATTCCGGGTCCATCTGCCTTGGTCCAAGTTTTTCTGTGGTTTCCTTGGATCACTTAGGCAAATGCTGAGGCAGTAATATTCCACAGATAATCTTTCATTCTCTTCTGTCTTCATTTCGTCCGTCTCATCTTTCTCACCCGAACTACCACCCACCCATTCCCACGATTCCTGAAAGCAGGCTGAAGAGGGCCTTTCACCCTACCTTCCGGCGTAGTCCGGAGGGACTGCCCGCCCACCAGCATTACTGGCTGGTGGGAATGAAACACCCAAAAGTTTTTTTTTTGAACCGGAACAAACCTCGCCTCCTTCCCACCGGCTTAAATACAACTTGTGCTGTTCACATCCAGAATCGAAGATGGAAGGACCTCTGAAGAGGCTCGCCCTTCCTGCTAGTGAAACGTCAGGAAGCAACTTTAACTGGCGACGGTCTTTATGCCTTCGGGTCTTAGTGAAGTGATGTTGTTCTGATTCGGCAGAACAACATCACTTCATCAACTGACCACAAAAGCCTTTACCAATTTGTCAAGAAAACTTAACTTTTGCTACGACGTGTAAGTAGCAGAAATGAACATCATAATCGTAATGCCGTCAATCCTAAGAATGGTTGGACATATACAGCCACTGCTAGGTAAAAGTGGGTGATTCCTTTTTAGAACACATATTTGCGAACAATAACATCATCTACCTCTCGAAATTCCTATTCCTGGTCCAAGGATATCTTTACGTAACCCTTCATATTTGAGAAGGTATCTACCGTCTTAGATCTCATTTTCTTTAAGAACCATCGTAGCGTTATATGTTATTCCACTATTTCCAATATTTCCCCATTTCTCTTTGCTCGTTATTATCATCATTCCCTTATAAGATCACACCTCAACCTTCCTCTTACTTTTCCGCGGTCATTTCTTTTTGCCAAAAGCGAGTAGATTCTGCACTATTATTAGTTTCGTTCTTCTGAGGTCTAAGCATAAGTGATGGGTAAAGTAAAAAAAGAGTCAATTCGGAATACTACACAATAATATCTAAGAACGCCTAAAAACAGACAAGAAGATATTGACTTTCACTCAAACTGAACAAGAAAAAGAGGCATATTACAATTCCTAATAATAGGCAATATTGGAAGCAATATACTTACACAATGTCAGTTTTTATAAATGTTCGTTTTATTATAACCGAACGAAACAAAGTAAATAAAAGTGATTGGTAAACATTATATATTACAAAAAAGTTAATACTTTTTGCTCNAGTTGACCCTACAATTTTCTTTGAATTAGGTTATTCTGCAAAATAAAATTTATCATTCCTTTCTGTCTAAAAATAATAACATTGACGTCATTAGATACTCTTGTTCAAGTGGCCAAATGATGAAAAGAATTAGGTACATTAAAAGGTAGATAATTAACATCTAAAATTTACCAATCATCCAAAAAATTCTGTAGTAATATTCTGTTGAAATTGTTAGTAACATCCCTTGGGACTACAAGGATAAAATATAGGGTGTCCCAGTTATAATAATTAATATAGGGTGTCCCAGTTATAATAAAAAATATAGGGTGTCCCAGTTATAATAATTAATATTTATACCACAGCTTCCTACGGGCATTTGGAACAAAAAATGTTATAACACTTTTGACTTTTGAAACAAAATAAAAAATTATAAAATTATAACAGTTTTGATGCCGGTCCTGCACAATCGCAAATTAATTACGATTGCCAGCTGGATCGTAGAAAAATTCACCTTCTGTAGGTCGGAATCAAATGCTTTTTGGGGTAATGTTATTGTTTATGTTTGGTATTAAGTTACGGATCAGCCGAAGAAAATGCACTCGCGTTAGGGTTATACGTTAATTGACCCCCTGGAGAAGCAATTGTATATTTATAATATCATCGAACTTTCTAGATTAAGGGTTTTTTTTGGGAATCTCTCGCGTTCTTTTTCGAACATTGTCGGTAAATACTCGGAATAGGTTGCAGGCCGCGCCGACCCTGTTACACGGAGCGTCGTTCGTGTTTCCACGCGCTGGTTAAAGCCTCTATTACACGGTACAAATATACACGGTTCGTGTAACGGGTTCCTAGCGTTTTCTTTGATTTCTTCTCACGGGGACGGCGGACGTGGAATCCGGATCCATGCTCCACGCGCCGTGCAACATAACTTTAGTATTTACTACCTCTAGCCGTTACCGTTACACCTTGCAATAAACGTTTTTTCTTTTAAACTTCAAACATATTCAACGTCTATCATTTTAAACCCCTAAATACCAAACAAAGTGATATTTCGTTCCACGGTAAAAATGTAACTCCTAAGCAGATATGTGCTGACCTAAAGTTATTGTTTCCTGTTACTGAGGAGGATTTATCCACTCTATTACTTACGTATTAATTTCATTGAAATCCATTATTATCACGTTTGATATTCTCCTTATAAGTAATGTTTTTAAAAAAACCTAGGAATTCAACAAAGAACGACAAAATAGGTAACTCATATTTGAGCAACATAGAATAACTTCTAGTTTTTAGAATATTTATTGAATTAAAGGATTTACCACCAGAACTTATTATATATGTTACTTCACTGTATAGGTCCGAGCCAGTCGACACAATTAAGAAGACACCGATGTTAGGAGGATTGTAATGCAATGGGTAGTTGTGTTTTATAACCTCAAACGAATCAGTTGGGAATGGTTTAAGGATTTTTATGGTTTTTAAGTTATATTATCATTTTTAATTCCTAATTGTTTAGCACTTCAGTGCGGTATGTGTTTAAACATATTTCTTAAACAACTAATACCTAATACATAATACTGACCACTACTACCAACGAAACTAAGTAATTAAGAAAGCAGTCCTTCATAGGTACTTACTCAGTCGTATTTGAAAATTCCAAATTAGACATATTGATATACCTACATTTGCAAACAGCTAGAACATACTTTATGATTTGCTTCTATCAACATAAATAACGGGATTAGTTCAATTACAAGTCAGTACTGACACAATATTTAATGCGCTTTACCCTGCCTGATGAATAAAACATCCGGAAATTTTGGGTATTAACGCCTTCATGAAAATCCAATATGTAAATTGCCGTTGCAGGGTATTTCCAGGCGCTCCATAAGCTAATAGCCATATCAGGATTAAAACAGGTCAGTGTACAACCTACGGCAATGTTCAGTTCTGTCTGAACAGCAGCACTGTCATCACTATTGAAATTACCGACGATAAAGGAACTTTGTAGATCGATACTTATATCAATCAATTCATTACAGGATTAGTATTTAGTTGAAAAAGAGAAGGACGTATTCTGGGCTATGAACCAAGTAAACAGCTGCTGTTTCAAATATTAGTGAAACCGTAAAGGTAATCATTTTGAATATACCTTTAAACTATGAAAACGCTTTTAATTGTTTCAGCAGATTTTGTTAAGAGAATGTTCTTTGTGCATATAAGTTACGCCTCTTTCAAGGGCAGCTAATAATTTTTTTCACTACATCAGTTACACAATACACCTAATAGCGGTTGATATTGTTAGTATTCTCGGTATTGGTAAAGATTGAAATTGCATCTGTAAATTCTATTTTGTCTTTCGTCATTTTTGAATTTTTATTGTACAGGGTGTTTCTGAAACAATTAGCAAGTTTTGGAAGGTGTTAACTAGACGTTTAAGGTGAGTAAAGCAGCGAGATTAAGGTACAGAATAAACTGTAAAAAAAAGAACAAAAATTTTTTACAATTTGTATTGTATTTTTATTTGGTTCTCTTAAAAATTGTTATTCGAGTGTAATTTACTTTTAATTAATTAAGTTAAGCATTAAACCCACTTTATTATTACTTCTAACAAATATTTAATTTCGAACTGAAGGTCACATCGTTACAGAAAGTAAACGAAGTATAGTAGTCGTGGTACAATATTGTTAATAGGTTTTGGATCATCAAGAATAGCTTGTGCTTATAAGTAATGCTTGTTTGAGTAGTTAATTTCGTTTCAGAACTTTAATAATTTACTACTTTAATAAAATAATAAAGAATGAAAATTTCATTCCATTCAATTTCTGCCATTTTCTACTATCTTTTTCTTTTTTTTATCAATACGTTCTACATTTCTCAAGTGTGCCTGTTCCTACTTTATTTCATCAGTTCATCTTATATTGTAGGTATGTAAATATTGTATTGTACACGTATTTAAACTGCTTTTCACACTACTATTACATTTATTTAAGAATTTACTATCTAAATAACACTTCTATTATTAATCAGTTAACACTTAACACCTATATAAACACTTTATCAGTTCTTCGTTCTTCTTCTCTTTCTCAGTCTTATTCCATCCCACTTCTGACACCTAATGTCACGGATTTAAACTCCTCGCACTACTATTACTTTTATTTAATAATTACTGTCAAAATAACACTTCTATTATTAATTAGTTATATATGCCTTCTAGAAACCTGGTCTTCTTTAGCAATATGTATGTTGGATTGCCTACATACACATATATGACAATACAGATACTTACCTTCTTTCAGATAGCCCTGTTGATAGGTATAAGAACATGATCGTATAAGTTAACTTAAAATAATGAATTAGGTATATCACAATTACCAATAAATAATTGTAAACGTTTTGTAGCTGGGTTTGTTCCCTCAAACAAGTCGATTGATCATAGAATCAAAATTTACTCTCTAGTAAAGGAATATTTAACACTTTATTACGTAAACATTTAATGCAATGTAAATGAATGTTTCCAACTACTTTCAGAATCGACATGCATTGAAAACTACTTTGATCTTAAAAGACGTTGATTACCATTTTAATGTACTATCTTTCAGAGTTTAGAAACTTCCACGAAAGTTGCAAGTAATTTATTAATTTCACATGTTTGTACAAGACTTCCAAATTAAACTGAAAAAGTTAAGTTCGTGTACTCTGGAACGATGACACATTAAAATTTCAAAGTACTTAAAAGTGGAAAAGTTAGTGAGTTATTTTCTTTTATTATGTGGTACCTTGTGATTGTAGCGTTTTTTGTTTTCCGTCCGAAAATAATCCGTTAAAATTTAATTTATTTATTTATGGCAACAGATCTGCTAGTTCGGTTTTGCCCTAATATTTATATTATCATTTTCGATCTATATATTAGTTGTGTTAGCTTACTGAGATTTCTAACAGTTTATTATTTATATTGATTACGAAAGTTAGTTCATGGCTGTTCTGAGCAGCGAAGTGGACGTTCTTACAAAGAATCCATGTTCCTTCTGGGAGCCTATTCTCAACTCTTCTTTCGTTGATATCGCTAAGTTGTTAGCACTCGTTATATGAGTCGGCGAAGACAAACTTCAAGCGGTAATCGCATAGCACTCGCTATTATGAGTCGGTGGAGCTAATGCCGGCTAGAAGATCTCCTCCATCGACTCATAACAGCAAGTACTAGCTGAACTTAAAAACTTCATTATTACTACGAAAGAAGGTTGATAATAGGTTCCCTTGCCGTTATCATGACGAGACGCTCTTTCCCAGTTTGTATGTGACTCTAATAGAATGGGTGCCTGATATTAATTTACTTTTGTGACCTTAAATTAGATGAATTGGTTCTGTTTATTTGAGGGAGGTCAAATGATTGGGCGTTGATCTTTTTATCAAAATCCCCAATATTGGATAACTCGGCTGATACCCCAACCTTGGAAGAGGTATTTATAGTATCTCATAAGGCAAATGTATTTTTTTTACCTGCATAAAAATGTAGTGTCACAATTTTTGTTCGAGATAAACTTCGAAACTACTTAATCTATTTTTATGAAATAAAAATTTGATCCAACTTAAAAGATGGGATAGTTTTTGACCTCAATGTTTATTAGTTGTTCGGAAAGTCATTTCGTTTTTCTTTGTGGAAATGAAAGACAGTTTTCGTATAATAAACAAATACTTTATTAAATTATATATTGACCGTTCTGGTCCAACACCTTTTGCCATCTTTCTGGTAGTAGCATAATTCCACGATCATAAAATTTTTGGTCTTTGCTGGAAAAAAACTGATCGAGAAGGTTTTTGACCTCCTCATTTGAGGTGAAGGTTTTACCGTCTAAATTGGAGTGACCGGAACAAATAATAATCCGATGGTGCCAGGTCTGGAGAATATGGTGGGTGTAGCATTGTATCCCATTCAAGCTGTAAAAGCTTTTGGCGAGTGACCAAACTTGTGTGAGGTCTCGAGTTGTCTTGTTGAAACACTACACCTTTCCTGTTGATTAGTTCTGACCTTTTCTGTTGAAGTGCATCATTCAGTTTATCCATCTGATGACAGTAGACTTCCGAATTAATCGTTGTGTTATCCGGTAAAAGCTCAAAAAAAAAAGATTCCTTTAAAATCCCACCAAACAGACAGCATAACATTTTTTTGGTGAATATCGGCTTTGGAAATGGTTTGAGCCGGTTCATCTTTTTTTCTCCATGACCTCTTGCGTTTGACGTTGTTGTATACAACCCATTTTTCGTCCCCAGTGATGATGCGCTTCAAAAACGGATCATTTTCGTGACGTTTGAGAAGCGAATCGCAGACGTCAATGCGGCGACACAGATTTCTCTCTGTGAGAACATGGGGAACCCATACATCGAGCTTCGAGGATAATCCCAGGCCTTTCAAGTGGTCATAAACTGTTGAATTTGATAAATTTAACCTCAATCCGATCTCACGTGTAGTTATTCGCCGGTTCACATCAACTTATGCCTTTATCGCGTCTTTATCAGCTTCAACCGGCCTTCCCGAACGTGGTGCATCTTCGACATCAAAATTGCCGGATCGAAATTTAGCGAACCAGTTCTGGCACTGGCGTACTGTCAACACACCTTCTCCATACACATCAGTCAATTTCTTTCTGGCTTGAATAGTATTTTTACCCTTTCTGTAGTAAAATAGTAAGATATGTCGAAAATGCTGCCTATCGCTCTCCATATTTAAAAGGGCACCAACCAAAAACTGCGGCGTAGAATTAATTGGAATTTTTCACACACAAGCCTTGCTGTATGAGCTCTTAAATCATATAAAAATTATACGGCTTAAATGTGAAGTTGGATGCAAAAGAATACAATTAAATTCTCTGTCGAGAAAAAACGAAATAACTTTCCGAACAACCCTATATATAAGATCGTAGTTGGTAAAACTTTTTTGTTAGTTCCACAAGTATTGTAACATGCAGGCAACCTTAGGCAACCCAAGATATAGTATCTTGTGTAGGCAACCGAACATACACAGCGATAAGAACCACATTTTCTAGGTGTCACGTTTTGGATTTTTCTAGAACAAGTTGATCCCTGTAAATTTTACCTATTTACCCTCCATTTGGAACCGCCACGAGGATGGGCCTATATAAGACGGGCTCTCCTTTGGGCCAAAGAAAAATTACTTCAGCAGTAAGTCGGGCTGGGCATAATGCTGAATCTACTGGAAGGAATCAATGGAGAAGCGTTGCGAAGAAATACTGAGCACGAGCGCATTCTGACAATGAGTCTAGACCAGACAAGTTGCCCGAAATTTTAGGCTTAATCTTCGCGAATAGATGCACGCTAACATCTCGAACGCCGCCATATAAACTAATTTCGAACTGGAACAGTGTGGTGGAGAGTAGAAAAAAATGAAGAGAACGCCAGTGATCCCTTAGAACGTCATACGTAATATGATAACGAGAAGGAGATTGGGACGAAACGAAAAAAGTTCTTAATGTCACCTAGCGGGTCAATGGTAGTCAGAGAATTGATAACCAGGAGGGTTATTAAATTAAAATATATATTAGGGCGTTCGACAAACGTGAAAAGGAAGATTTGCGACATCACTGGTGAAATAGACTCCATTAGCAAAAAGCTACAGGGGACCAAAATTCAGGAGTGGTTGGAAGAACCGAGAGATACACTATACAAATGGAGCAAAACTCGACCCAAACAGTGGCTGCTTTTAGGACTGACACAAGGACCATTAGTACATAGGCGAGGTAGGAGGAGATTGTGGGAACCATGCGACTCTAGTGGGATCAGCAGGGAGGGCTATGTGGTCAGGTTTTGGGGTAACAAAGAGGTGCAGCGCGCACTTGACAAAGGTAAGGATAGGGTGTTGATCGCGGTAAATGCTGATCGCAACTATGCCCTGGAGGAAACCGGGGAGACTACCGCTAATGAAAATCACCGCAACTGGGAGTGGTGCTAATTACGCACTTCGAGAGTAAAGATGTATTTAAAACACTTACTCGAGTATGGAAGGTTTTCGCTGGGCGGGGAATGTCAAGCATATCTGTGGTTATGGTGCTCAGACGATGTTAGAATACATTACTATAAACAGTGATATCTTATCCAAGATACAAATGATCAATAACTCTCTAGGTGAGAAAAGAGAAAAATGGAAGTTAAGGAAGAGGAAGGTAAATAGGTCTACCATTGTTATAGAGGAGAAGGCCTTCGGATGGGACTCCAGTTATGCTGGGGTCCTGCGGAAGTTGCGCAAGAAGATAGATGTTCGCGAACAACCAGTGTCTGATATTACGCTTACTACGCTACACAAACGAGAGGGTGCCAGTGTGGACCTTGGGACGAAAATGGGGCGCATTCTGGGCAATAACAAACTGGTCTGGAAGAAAGCTCCTCGGATGTCTATTGTAATTAAAGGTATAGATTTGTCCGTTACCACCGAGGGTCAATTGAGGCGAACTCTAAGATACATTGGACAACTGCAGGACTGAAGGACAATGGTCAGGTGCTTCCCCACCTGCGTAATGAGATCCTGTCAATCGATGACTACCTTGGGCAGGATATACCCTCCGAAATGTTGTAAATGTCAAGGGTTTGCGCACGCTTCTAAATGCATGGCCAAAGATCAGCTAAAGAGGAGGTGGTCGACATGGAACCTTTTAGTGACTACAGAGTAATAAGTATTACCATATCAGTGGCGGGTATACTCAGACCTACTGAGCTAAAATTACTCGAAGGGAAAGGGGATGTTCAGACTAGCCCTTCAGCAGCAGGCTTCTTTGCTAGGTACGGAAAGAACCGACGACCTAGAACTGCTAATGGAAATGACTGAAAGGCCTACAAACGGTTCTTTCGCCCCAAGATGAAAAGAGCTTCTAGGAAGACTAAAATGTACTATGATTAAGAGAAAGTAGCAAAGACTACGAGACAGGTGTACTGCAGATGAGACTAAGCTAAAGCGGTCGCGAATGGAACTCCATCGCGAGCGCTCAGCATCGAACAAAATCATTTCTGTTGTTGGGATGGGTGGATCTTCTTGAACAACTGGAGGGTAGCCCTAGGGGTGATGCCCACAACATTGTGAAATGGAGGTTAAAACAAGGCTCGTCTTGTACCTTATCTCCTGAGTTAGCGCGTTCCGAAGAGGAGAGATTATTTCCTGCCATAGATCCACGAGATGCACAACAGCGACTATGATGAGTCGGACGGCCTTATCAGTATGGAGGAATTCACAATGACGATGAAGACGGTAAAGGCAGGAAGGCCCCGGGACTGGACTTATTATTGTGGAGGAGAACTCAAAGATGCTGCTAGAGTCGTTCCAGTACTGTTTCAGAACCGGCACGATGCCCTCCAACTGGATAGTTGCTGCTCTTGTACTGATCCCGAAAGAGGGAAAGAGCCAAGGTTTTAGGCCGATTTGCCTTCTGAACCTGATAGGAAAGTTATAAGAAAAAGTTATCAACAAGACACTTTCCGATTACTTGGAGTAGAACGAATGTCTGTCCCGAAATCAATTTGATTTTAGAAAGGGTCGTTCCATGGTAGATGCGTTGATTAAGATCAGGGGATGGTCTGAGAAGATCAGAAAGGTTTCATACAGTCGTCATCGCCTCACGGCTATGGTGCCCTTCGACATAATGAACGCTTTTAACTATGCAGTTGGGTTTGCATCGTGAAGTCCCTAAGAATCATGAACCTCCCGGCAAATATCATCAGAGCTGTGCAGGGCTTCTTGGAAACTGCGGAGTACTATAGGAATTCCATAGGGTTCTATTTTGTAGAATGTTATGAATAACGATGCCCTCCATCTAAAAACTCCGGGACCAGATGAGTGACTTATGCTAACGATCTGGTAGTCTTTGTGACGAGCAAAGGGACTGACAACTTAAAGAATAATATAAAACTTTCCTTAGAGGAGATCGAGGAGTGATTATTAGAACACCATCTGGAGCTCGCAAGAGACTAAATTAAACTTCTCATTCTGGTGAGGGGTCATGCAACTGACAATTTGGGTGTGAAATAGTCCAGAAGCCGCTTACAGAAACTTAAAGCGCTCAAGTATCTGAGGGTAATGCTGATAAAGAACCTAAATATGTTTTGTCATGGCTATTACTTATAGGGCTAGGGCGCAGGTGGAGATCTTGAAATCGGTAATACATAAAGAGGGAGGTCTTATATTAGCAAGAAACGTGTGTCCACTCTACAATATTGTATAGACCTCCAATGTTACAGCCTCTAATTAAAGCAATGAAACGTATGGCTGTGTTGGAGAACACTCAAAGAAAGCTGCCTTTTAAATGATTGGGGCCTATAGGACAGTGTCGACAGAGGCGCCACTTATGATCGCTTTCTGACCCCGATTGATCTCCTGACCAGGGCACGGAAGGCTAACTACAATAAAAAGAGAAGGGTACTGAGAGGGCCTGGTTGAAATGGCGACATAGGGGTTAAAAGGGGTATGTGGACTCGTAAACTCATTAGATATTTACATAAATGGAGAAACCTGGCGGCATCCGGATAATCACTGTTCGATATGGGCTGTGACATCACCTGTGAAAATTTCTACTAATCACTAGTCAATGCCGGCTTCTGGCCAGAATTTCGCAATTTATCACAGAAACTCTGAAGATGAAGGTTTACTAAAAGAGAATTGCTCAGTCTATAACCAATAATTAGTCTGGAAAACTCGAAGCCGCGCTTATGTTCTACCCGAAACCTTAGACAGAGATCTTATCTAGTCATGCTCGGACTGAGAACAAGTTTACAAGAATATCTACAATTCTCACCTGCAGGGGTCTTGTAGGGAAGTAACCTACGAATTTCTAGAGAATTTTTCATTTCTAAAAAACTACAACCTGATCCACAAATCTTTACAGAGGAATATATCCTATCAATCCACTGCTCCTTAGCTGCCCTACACTTCCCAATTATTTCCCACTTTATTGCCTTATATCTTTTTTGCCCTTCTTCGTCTGTCCTGTTTTTGTATTTCCGTCTTTCTTCTATTAATTCTAAAATATCATTTGTTATCCAGGGTTTCCTACTTTGGTTTTGTGTAAGACCTAGTATATCAGCAGTTGCTGACTTTAGGCACGTTTTAATACAGTTCCATTCTGTCTCTATGTCCCTGTTATTCGTTTCTCCCGCCGCCTTTAATATTTCATCCATCTTTTACCTAGACCATCACGCGTTTCGTTACATTTTAGCTTTTCTAAGTCAAGACGTTTCCTACCTTCCCTCTTTTCAGAATGTTCAATTTAAGATTGGTCTTTATAACTACTACCTTATGATCGCTATCTATATCTGCTCCTGGATGAGTCCTACAGTCCTTCACTTGATTTTTAAATCTTTGCCTAACAAGTATGTAATCTAACTGATATCTCCCTAAATCACCTGGCATCTTGCACGTATAGCGCCTCCTAACGTGATGATTGAATAAAGTGTTTGCGACATTTAAGTTATGTTTATCGCAAAATTCTATCAGCCTATCTCCCCTATCATTTCTATTGCCTAATCCATAAGAACCTGCTATTGCACCCACTTTACCTTCACCTATTAGTGAGTTGAAGTCTCCTACTACTATTAGGTTTTCCTGCCCTTTCGTATGTCTGGGCGGGGACTAGTTTACGTGTTTGGGATCATAATGTGGTGGTTTCCCGTCGCCTTCCACATCGCAGTATTATGCGTGCCATACCGATCCTCGTGATATCAGCCAGTCTGAGTACTGAGGAAGTTGCTGTCCTTTTTCAGGGACTTGTCTTAGCCTAGTTTCTCTTTAAAAACCCCCCATTATGGTTGAACCTATGGCCTGGCTCCCTAAATCATCGAAACTCGCAAGCTGATCCACCCACTCTAGTTTGTACAAGAGTTTCGTCAAGGTTCAAGTCCCGTCGGACAGGTTGAAGCCGTGCTATTTCGGCGAAAAACAACTTCAACCTCAACAACCTTCTCAGCCAGAACTATCTGTTCCTCAATCTGAAAATCCTCAAACTTATTCTGAAATTTCTTTAATCGATCCTTTGCCAATAACAAACTATTCAATTTGTTCTACCTTAGTAAATGACTCATCCCTTTAAGGTTCGCCAGTTCAATTTCATCCGCATTAGTGGACATCAATAGTGGTGCGGTTTTACAGTTGGCGACTATTAAATTTCAAACCTCTTGGCGAAAATTTCTTTGGGAGAAGTAGCTGTAACGACTACGACCACACGACAGCGCGCCAAATAGTCGCGAGAGGAAGTCCCTAGCCAAAGTCGAGTTAACCAATTAGGCGCCTCAACGAGTTGATAAAAGAATTGAGAAACCACCGTAGCTTTAACGCGTGTGCAACTTGCTTTACCTTTGATTTGACTTACCACTGTGTTTTTTCATGTTTAGTAACAAATAATCGGCGTACTTAACTTCTACTAATCTTAATCTAACTTTCCCTGCAGACCACATACTTGGATATTCATTTCACTTTCTTTCTATTACTCTTGATAGTGACTTACAAAGTTATTTTATTTTATACTGGTGTAAGGTAAAAGGCCCAGTTTCTGACACTCTGAGAGTGATAGCTGAGATTATATTACGATAACTAAAATAATATTTAATTAGAATAAATAATGTTTATACTATAAACAAGTTCAGAGTTTCTAGAAAAACTCATATACGCGATATAATTATTTGAAGCGAATTAGTAATTTTAATTAATGATTTAAAAAGTGATGTTTGAAGACCCAGTTTCTGACACTTAAAATTTCTTGTGTTGTAGTTTCTGACACTGCCATCGGCCTAGTTTCTGACACTCATATTTGGTAATGATTCTCTCTCGGTTAAATTATGTATTATCAAGTTTAAATAAACTATAAGTAATTAAGTATTCATTAAAGATAAATTAAATATTTATTATAAGTAAGATATTGTTATTTTTAACAAAAATAATTAACTCCTGAAAATAACAAACAAAAATATGTATTTGTATCATCAATAAAATTTATAATTCAATTGAAAGTAAAAATTATCATAGTAATAATC
Source organism: Agrilus planipennis (assembly GCF_000699045.2). Classification (NCBI taxonomy): domain Eukaryota; kingdom Metazoa; phylum Arthropoda; class Insecta; order Coleoptera; family Buprestidae; genus Agrilus; species Agrilus planipennis. Next base: position 570,269 of record NW_020438907.1, on the reverse strand, counting down.
ATTTTAACACTAACAAAGATGAAATTTCTTTTACAACAATCATTTTCGTATTTGAAAGAATTATTTATAACAGTGAATATAATGTTTAGTTTATTCACAAAAATATTAAATGAATATTTATCGCTGTAATTACAGAAAATAGTATATCAAATCATAATAATCATAATAAATACAAATTTTGAAACATTTTATGGATGTCAACAAACAAATAACCTCCTGAGTAAGAGGTAAGAATGTGAGTGTCAATAACTGCGACATACCTATAAAATTGAGCCTAGTTATTGACACTTATATTTTATTAATAAAGCTTTATTTAATATGATATATTGATTTTTTAGACTAAATAATAGTTCATTATTAAACAATTTATATATATTTTATTATATTTTTATACTTATATAATGATTATTTCACTGATTGAATCGTCGAACGCGCTTCCGTGATTTGCTTAGACCATAACTAAAAAATGGCTTCCGCAGTCACTCCACACTTAAAGAGTTTTTTATTAAGTTTCCTTATTTTTTATTATTATGCTTGTCATTAATTAGGTACAGAATACATTTATTTTATTGTTTAAAAAATTTATTAACCCACTTAAGATCTTTTTTTTTTTAATTCAACATAAACCTAAAATTGTCAGAAACTGGGCCAGTGTCAATAAATGCCTACTTTTCCTTTTGATTTAAAACATCTGTTGACCTTTAACTCTCTTCTAAGTTGACTGGAATTTCCTTCACATTTCAGCAGAACAGTTTAATATCCCAGATGATTTGGAATACAAACCCTAACCCTTCTCGATCTTAACCTTTCATTTCTGTTTTCGAAGTCAAGCAATTTCAACAGGCAACGGATAATGGAGGTATGCTATAAAGCGTCCCAAACATTATGACAAAATTTAATAGTAATGGCATCAAATCTATGCTAACTGTACTAAACAGTTAGATGGTTGGTTTCTGCTCTTAAACCTCTTAAAATCAATTTGTTGGTTGTCTGATCTAATTAGAAGTGAATAGATACAGGTAATTTGTTATTTATTTTGAAAATTTTTGTAATTATTAATTGATTTTTCATATAATACTTTTGAATTAAACAAAAGAGGTAGTAAATACAGTCGGATACTTTCATAAAGAAAACACTGGCAAACTCTCGTAGTATATAGATATTCCCAATCTAACTATTTATATCTGATGTAGAAATTCTTACACCTAGTGTTCGGTAAAAATTTGGAAAATCTGTATAAGGTATTTTAAGGCTAAATTGCCAACTTTCGAAATAATCGCGTGGTTCAAAAGTTATTTTTGTGCATTTCATGTTGCAGTAGAAAGCTTTTAATATCAATAACTATTAAGGAGGTTGCATAGGCTTTTTCAGGTCAGAAAGCGAGGGGGGAACGCCTATACTTACACATAGAATTCGCTCATAGCTGCCAACAGCATATAAATGTTTTTTTTAATTTTTTAAATAATTTGCCACTGATTGAAACTTCATTAAACGAATTTAATTTACAATCTAATTGTATTCATACTCAATATTTCTAACCATAAAAGCGTTCAAAAGCCAATTTTTCACTTCAATATAAAATGTGCTAATCGTGGTAACAGCGCGCTCTCAAACGTGTCTGTAGCAAGCTTCATTAATAGTATGCGTGTGTAAATGTATAGTATTCTTTTCTTGTATACATATGCGATGTTGCCACGTGTATATACTTTTTATTGTAGACAAATGAAAATTATTTTTCGTATTCTTTTTTATTTGTTTCTCACGAACGGGACAGAAAAAAAATTTAAAACTGTGAAATGTTTGAAGAACGCCTTTCACGTGGTATAAATAGTTTTTTTCTTGTCGCAGAACTTTTTTTATCGATAAAAAATTCGATATAATAAGTAATGTTGATTGACCGTCCATAAGAGCTAATTCTAAAATAGCAAATTTTGAACTTCGATTTGTCGGCAACTACATAGACAAAATCAGTTTCCTGGCAAATACACATGTACTTATTTAAAATTTATAATTGACATACTGAAATTTGATAATTATGGGATTTTCCTTGCGTAAATAACCTCCTTAAGGAAAGCTTGCTTCCCGAGTTGTATATACTTTTGTTTTAATTAATTTTTTTTAGAACAAACAAACTAGCTATTTTGTTTGTTCTACAACAACCGCCAAAGTTTTTCCAACCTTCATATTACTTTTTTAAATAGGAGATGGTTGAGCCATTGAGTTCTAAATTATATTTTTTCCAGAAAGATTTTGTATTGTTCTACTATTATTATTTTTATATTTTTGGTAATTGGTGATTGTTGGTTTTCCAGAAAACATCAATATATCAGCTATCGATATTTCCGGCTATGAATAACGTACACATCTTGTCCATAGCAAACACGACACGGTAATTTATGCTAAAACGAACTATCCGAAGCGCAGGTTTTTAGCCTTTGTGGTTTAGATGATGCTGTTTGGTCTCATTCAATGAGCTGAACTCATTTATTTTTTTTTAATAGTTGAATATCTCAAAAACTACTGGAGATATGTATAGGGTACTGTTAACAACGTCGACTTAAAATTAAGCAAAGAAACCCAAAATGTAAAGATATTCAGGGTATAACGAAGTTCGGTAGCACCCAGAAGAAGTGGAACATCCTGTATGACTGGAAATATTTTCTGTATATGCACAATATGATTCTATTCCACTTTTATGAAAACAATTTTTTTATTAGAGGTATAATAAACTTTTGAACGAAACCGCTTTAGGTGGAACACTGTTTATACTGACTAAATTAAAGAAATTTCAAATCAATCAAGTAACAATTTAAGTGGCAGTATTACGACAACTGGATTTTTAAATTCAATTTGTTTGATGAAAAACTGGAATCACAACTAAGTGGATATAGAATTTTTTTCTTTCTTCGACAAAATGAACATTCAGTGTGGCGTCCAAAGAAAATCAAAAGTTAGCTGTGAAAACTCCTGAACACGTGTTTCGCTCAAAAAGTTTTTATGGTAACTAAGGGTATCTTCTTTTTAATTTTTAATTAATTGAAGATATTACAGATTTAAAATGCAGCGGACCGGCCGGGGGGCCGGTTTGTATTGTCTAATGACAAAAAAGTTGTGAATGTTGTATATAAAGACATTCTGTAGTATTTTGTATGTTTAGGGGGTGGTTTTTTGAAGATTTTCTCTCCTCGAGAATAATCTAAACAAAAAAATATTTTTAGTATCAGCATTCAGCATTGCACCCGTGCGAAGCTGGGGCGGGTCGCTAGTTATGGATAAAAGGAAATGCGACATTTCAGTTTTTCAGCTATATTTCAAGAACTACGCTAGATACCCTGAATATCAGGGCATAAAATCGCTCAATTTTTCTCCCATGTAACCTACCCTGTAACATTTCGAATAACAAAGATACTAGTACATAGTAAGGTTCGTGACTCACCCAGTATACAACCCCTTTTGCATATAAACTATTGAATCGTGCTAATTTTGATTTATTTAAAGGAAAATCGATTTTCTGATTAGTTTAAAATTAAAGCGGCGAGACGGAATAATAGTAAGTATTCACCACAATATCGCCGTAATACAGAAATCAAAAAATTAATTTCTGTTTCAAATATTGTTTCGCGGATTTTGTCTATTGATAACGCAAATAATGAGCAAAGTACCTATGAGTAATTTTCGGTGTACAGTTACGCCCTTAAGTATACATTTTTTTTTCTCATTTCTAATCGTGTACGTATATTCCACAAGCATTTCATTTTTCAATCATTCAAAAATTCCGAAGATTTAGAATATTCAAATGTATCCCAAAATGCAAAAATTAAAACGACAGCTGTAAACGGATTTTTTGTAATAAGTGCATGTACAAACGTTGTACGTTGCACGCCTAATTAATTTTATGCAACTAGTTAAAATTGGATCGTGATTTCGATGAAAAATAAAAATTCACTGTTTATTTTAAAACATTTACTTGAACTTCTACTCTAATCAATAAAACTAAATTTCAACGCCTAAATTAAAAATATCAAAATTCGTCCGACAATGGAAAACTATTTTGGGTGGTTACTGGATGCAAAACCTACTTGATTGAAGGATGAAATGTGAATGTCTAATTCTTAATGTACTATGCAACTATATCTCCCAACAGGTAAATTGGTGAATATTATTTTAGCGGGGGTGAATAACTAGAAACTGAATATAACACAGAATATGCAAAGCCCTATCATTAAATGTGAGCAGAATCGCCATACAACATTTGTTTCCAGTTTATCAGGGTTCTGTGAATACCCAGGTAAAATGTAAACTGGCCCTGTTATTACTAACTTAGACACTATTTAAAATTACAAATGTGAATTTAAATTAAAAATACTTTAAGAACAAAAAAAAGAGAAAAACTTAGGACTTAACAGTGCATAAGGATATCTTCGGTGACACGTGGAGATGACTATTGATATTTCATGTGACGCAGTCATGAACAAAGCAAACATAAGAATTTCAGAGCCGATGTCATATCAATTTTTCAGGGTATTCTCGATTTTCCGGGAAATTGAGTTGCACCACAGAAAATCAAACAGCGAGAGACGTGCTCAGGACGTTTAAGCTGAGTCTATTTGCATATACTAAGTTTATCCGTAACTTACAGATGTAGATAAATTTAAAACTTCGATTTGTTTCATTCAATTTATAAAAATTTAAGTGAAAAGAAGGTATCAGCTTTAAAATGAGAATTATTAATTTAATTATTTNCTGCAGGGGTCTTGTAGGGAAGTAACCTACGAATTTCTAGAGAATTTTTCATTTCTAAAAAACTACAACCTGATCCACAAATCTTTACAGAGGAATATATCCTATCAATCCACTGCTCCTTAGCTGCCCTACACTTCCCAATTATTTCCCACTTTATTGCCTTATATCTTTTTTGCCCTTCTTCGTCTGTCCTGTTTTTGTATTTCCGTCTTTCTTCTATTAATTCTAAAATATCATTTGTTATCCAGGGTTTCCTACTTTGGTTTTGTGTAAGACCTAGTATATCAGCAGTTGCTGACTTTAGGCACGTTTTAATACAGTTCCATTCTGTCTCTATGTCCCTGTTATTCGTTTCTCCCGCCGCCTTTAATATTTCATCCATCTTTTACCTAGACCATCACGCGTTTCGTTACATTTTAGCTTTTCTAAGTCAAGACGTTTCCTACCTTCCCTCTTTTCAGAATGTTCAATTTAAGATTGGTCTTTATAACTACTACCTTATGATCGCTATCTATATCTGCTCCTGGATGAGTCCTACAGTCCTTCACTTGATTTTTAAATCTTTGCCTAACAAGTATGTAATCTAACTGATATCTCCCTAAATCACCTGGCATCTTGCACGTATAGCGCCTCCTAACGTGATGATTGAATAAAGTGTTTGCGACATTTAAGTTATGTTTATCGCAAAATTCTATCAGCCTATCTCCCCTATCATTTCTATTGCCTAATCCATAAGAACCTGCTATTGCACCCACTTTACCTTCACCTATTAGTGAGTTGAAGTCTCCTACTACTATTAGGTTTTCCTGCCCTTTCGTATGTCTGGGCGGGGACTAGTTTACGTGTTTGGGATCATAATGTGGTGGTTTCCCGTCGCCTTCCACATCGCAGTATTATGCGTGCCATACCGATCCTCGTGATATCAGCCAGTCTGAGTACTGAGGAAGTTGCTGTCCTTTTTCAGGGACTTGTCTTAGCCTAGTTTCTCTTTAAAAACCCCCCATTATGGTTGAACCTATGGCCTGGCTCCCTAAATCATCGAAACTCGCAAGCTGATCCACCCACTCTAGTTTGTACAAGAGTTTCGTCAAGGTTCAAGTCCCGTCGGACAGGTTGAAGCCGTGCTATTTCGGCGAAAAACAACTTCAACCTCAACAACCTTCTCAGCCAGAACTATCTGTTCCTCAATCTGAAAATCCTCAAACTTATTCTGAAATTTCTTTAATCGATCCTTTGCCAATAACAAACTATTCAATTTGTTCTACCTTAGTAAATGACTCATCCCTTTAAGGTTCGCCAGTTCAATTTCATCCGCATTAGTGGACATCAATAGTGGTGCGGTTTTACAGTTGGCGACTATTAAATTTCAAACCTCTTGGCGAAAATTTCTTTGGGAGAAGTAGCTGTAACGACTACGACCACACGACAGCGCGCCAAATAGTCGCGAGAGGAAGTCCCTAGCCAAAGTCGAGTTAACCAATTAGGCGCCTCAACGAGTTGATAAAAGAATTGAGAAACCACCGTAGCTTTAACGCGTGTGCAACTTGCTTTACCTTTGATTTGACTTACCACTGTGTTTTTTCATGTTTAGTAACAAATAATCGGCGTACTTAACTTCTACTAATCTTAATCTAACTTTCCCTGCAGACCACATACTTGGATATTCATTTCACTTTCTTTCTATTACTCTTGATAGTGACTTACAAAGTTATTTTATTTTATACTGGTGTAAGGTAAAAGGCCCAGTTTCTGACACTCTGAGAGTGATAGCTGAGATTATATTACGATAACTAAAATAATATTTAATTAGAATAAATAATTTTTATACTATAAACAAGTTCAGAGTTTCTAGAAAAACTCATATACGCGATATAATTATTTGAAGCGAATTAGTAATTTTAATTAATGATTTAAAAAGTGATGTTTGAAGACCCAGTTTCTGACACTTAAAATTTCTTGTGTTGTAGTTTCTGACACTGCCATCGGCCTAGTTTCTGACACTCATATTTGGTAATGATTCTCTCTCGGTTAAATTATGTAT
>NW_020438907.1:544508-562174 GCF_000699045.2 Agrilus planipennis | reverse complement strand
CCAACAGGTAAATTGGTGAATATTATTTTAGCGGGGGTGAATAACTAGAAACTGAATATAACACAGAATATGGAAAGCCCTATCATTAAATGTGAGCACAATCGCCATACAACATTTCTTTCCAGTTTATAAGGGTTCTGTGAATACCCAGGTAAAATGTAAACTGGCCCTGTTATTACTAACTTAGACACTATTTAAAATTACAAATGTGAATTTAAATTAAAAATACTTTAAGAACAAAAAAAAGAGAAAAACTTAGGACTTAACAGTGCATAAGGATATCTTCGGTGACACGTGGAGATGACTATTGATATTTCATGTGACGCAGTCATGAACAAAGCAAACATAAGAATTTCAGAGCCGATGTCATATCAATTTTTCAGGGTATTCTCGATTTTCCGGGAAATTGAGTTGCACCACAGAAAATCAAACAGCGAGAGACGTGCTCAGGACGTTTAAGCTGAGTCTATTTGCATATACTAAGTTTATCCGTAACTTACAGATGTAGATAAATTTAAAACTTCGATTTGTTTCATTCAATTTATAAAAATTTAAGTGAAAAGAAGGTATCAGCTTTAAAATGAGAATTATTAATTTAATTATTTTTTCATTTCAGTTGAACAACTCCCATAATATACACATCAATATTAAAAAAATATGAAAATAATACATGAATGAAATAAGTGATTTAATAGTTTCATAAATAATAAAAAATGTAACAACAGAAATAAATACATAATGAATATTTCATCGCTTAATTAACTTTCTTTTCTTTCCTTCTCATATTAGTTTATAAAGGTATCAAGTTATATACATACTGATATTTGCAGTCAATCGAAGTGACAAATGTTAGACAAAAGCCTTACTAAGGTATATCTACAGTTTCTTCATAAATGATTGCAAGCCAAGTGACTACATTTTTAGTAACCGATAATGCATTTTTAAATTGGGATTGGCGCTCTGAATCTGGTTATTAGTTTGTTACTCAAACAACTGTTGTCTGTCAACTATTAGTCAGTGTTGTCTGTGTAAGTTTTGGCTATTTATTAAAGGCAGTAAAACACTTATTCTTGCCTATCTGCCTCTTATTCATTTTGATTTATTACTATTTTATATGATCTAACTAAACATTTAAGTTACTTTCGAATTTCATAAAATACCTCCTAAATCTTCACATACATAAAGGTAGTTAAGGCAAAACATTACCGAGCATAGAAATTATCAACTTTTTTCATTTCTTTGACACAAGCGAAAAGGCATAATTTGGAGAAAATGAGCAGTACATCTTTTCAACCACGTCTATCTGAAAATACCATCTACTCCTCCGAAAACTGTCTTCTCCCAAAACTCTCAAAATCTTTTGAACAAAGCGTAATACCTCTCACGACCTTCAAATTACTTTATTGACCTTCTGCAAGAATTTCCCTACACCACGTCCTATTTTTCAAACGATAATGCTTTCGTTTAGTGATTGCAACTAATGGAACATCCCTTTCTTAATTCGCCGCCAGTGTATAGAAGTTTAGCATGCATGAAGTTGATTCATGATCGTCTGCGGAAAACACCGGCATTTTAGGTTAGAATAAAAGTTAACTCTGTGGAGTTGCCGGAGCAAATCAGCACAGAAAAGGACCGTGATATGGTTCTGGTGTCCGAACAACATAAGGTAACTCAAAGAAGAAGATGATTGCATGATGATGTTATATATACGACGATTCTTTTAATGAATGACTCTGAGCTACTGGGACAATATGGAGCTTTGATGATTGATTTTTTTTCTCCAAATAGGTTCCTCGCATTTTGACAACAGTAGACTCCATTATCGTATACGGGGCCTTTATGGGGCAGAGGTATCCACTATCGAACACAAAGGGGCACATTACTATACTCCTGGCCTAAAATACAGCATCAATGAATGCTAGTGTGTATCATTTTACGTAGAATAAAGTTAGTGGTTTATTCCACAAATTAAGTGAAGTTGGTACAGTTATATAAATAATACTTTATAGGGAATCTTCACAAAGTAACAGCTATCCCTGTAGATTGTAGTGGTAGGTATAGTGTTTTCTAAAAATTTAATGAATTTGTCTATGTGAGTGTGATCGACTCCACAGTATTCTCAAATTTGTATTCAGATGTGGATGTTGGTAAGTCGCGGCACTGATAAAATGGCTTCAAATATTACACAAGGAAATACTTTAAAAATCTTTGGTATTTCAAAAGTTCTTCAAAGAGAGAAGTCGAGCCAAATGTCACGGGATGTAATAAAATTGAAACACTGCGTTATGGAATCGAAACTCGGCAATGCAGACTGCGTACGTTGTTACTACCACGACGTTACCACCCATCTACTCACCACAACCATCTACCTATATACGTCCCTTCCTTATTCGCATTTGCATCTGACAAGTTTAGACTTATTTTGGATGCGAGACTGTGCTTGCTGGCGCTGTATTGGGAACATTGGGAAGGGAAGGAATGGGGAAACTTGTCATTACGTATGCAGAGACGGTTGTAATCTGCCTGTCGTGAAATGATGGGAAAGCCGCAAGGGATAGACAGTACTATGAACTTCATTACATTCGCTCTCCTAAGATGGAATGTTGAAGACATGTTCGAAGAATAAAATTATTTTACCAACTCATTCAGCAAATTAGAAAATAACAAAGTAAACCAACTTAAAATTTGATAGTATGTCTTTTTCTTAAACGGTCCATATTGACCTACTATTTCCACTATTAATGCAAACATGTTCTTTTCAAATTCATTGAAATCTACACTTCAAAGCTAAATTGTTTCTAACTGGCATAACTATTCTTTTTTTTAATAGAATGCCATATTTTTGTCAGCTCATCTCGTATCTACGACTAACAATTTTTGAGAAAATTAAGTTTTTTTTTAATGCCAATTTATATCAGAATATCTTGATCGACGATTCGCTTTTATCCACCTTTGTTTCTTACGAACATCAATTCCGTGTGCTTGATAAGGTGCAACATTTATTGTTTTACATTATGTACTGTTCGTTTCAGAAAGTTAGAGATATACCCCTTCCCTTTATTAGGATGCGCCGTAGCATAATTCCAAATTCAATCATATTTGTCCGATCATCGAGCGAGAACTAGACAAAAGTGTACAGTACCATTAGCAAAATTATTTAAACTGCCTCGTTAAAATTTAAGAATATGCTTTATTTAAAAACATATTTAGCCAAAAATAATAACAAGTGAATTAACTTAACGTTCTACACACCTATAAAACTTTTGCTTTGTTTTCTATTGTTAATTTATATACATTTTTGTTTTAGGAAATTGCTAAACATTTTCGTTTAGTACTGTACAATTCTGCCAATCTCCTAAGACCGCCCATCGAGAGCTCTTCTCGTTCAAGCTTGTTCCAACTATGTCTGTCTTGCTCACGCCTAGTGTGTATTCTTTCTATCGTCGCGCAGTTTTCTTTAAGGTCACAATTCTAACAAATTGAAGTAGACTGTATATGGTACCACTTTTGTAAGAAACTTTCTTTGATATCTACAACCGTAAAGCAGTGCTTTCTTAGGACAACTTGTACAGTGATAGACACTAATAGAACTAAAATAATTATGTTTTATATATTTAGTGCCTTCATAAATGACCGAGAGAGACACGTGACCTCAATGTGTATACCAATGACACAAGATACTCAAAATCAATTCAAATATCTCTAAACGATTTTTGACATATTCCAGTGTCGGCGTTTAAAAAATTAGTTGCAAGTAATAGGTATTTTATGAAATACTAAAATAACTAAAATGTTTAGTAGTATCATACAAAATAGTGAGTGAGAGAGGCAAATAGGTAAGAATCAGCATTTTATTATCATTATTTTACTATCATTAATTGTCGAAACTCACAAGGACGACACTGACCAATATATTAACAGGCAACGGCTTTTTTAGTAAAACTAACTTTAACAACGAGATTCAGAGAGTCAATACTAAATTAATAAATACACTATCGGTTACTAAAAATGAGGTCACGTGGCTCTCGATTATTTATGAAAGAAATATACAATACGAGGTGCATTTACATTTAGCTATTCTATACCTACATTTGAATTTCACGAACTAAGCATTTTTATTTTCGCTTTTCTGCTATTTTTGTTTCCTCCATGATATATATCTCATCTTTTTTAGACCATCATGTCTTTCCGTTATAATTTTCCATTTTGTTGCACCATTTTGCATTTCTCAAAAATGTGTTCCAGTTTCTCCAATTTAAATTGGAACTACTTACATAGTATATTTCGCTTTCCTTCGAAGAACAAATCATAATTTAGGAAGTTCGTTGATAGCAGTTCCGAAGTACCTTTATGCAGCTTTTAAAATCGTGCGATAATAGATATCATTTACCTCTCTCAACTTGTAGAGCTTATTTTATTCTAAGAAAAATATTAAACAAGCTGGATGTGTTATTGTTAGCTAAATAACAGTCTACAATAAGTAGTATATCTTTAGGATCTCATATTGTATATTTTAGGTAGGTAGGTAAGTAGTAGAAAACTAACAAAACTTTTCGCAACCAATCATTCTTAGTTATCGAACATCTCACAACACGTTTCCGGAGAGCTGAGTTTGTGAGTCAAGCTGTTGCGAAATATCACGTCCAAGTAAAACAGTTATCGAACTCCTGATAAGAAGGAGAAGTAGTTCAATATTAGGTTTACAATGCTTCAACTTTGACACAAATTCTATTCCGAACTTCGGTGATGGGCACTTTTGTTATTCGCTTGGCTAGAACTAGTAAAAGAGCAAATGTTTCTAGTAGTTTCTCTAGTAAATTTGTTGCCTCTGTTCTCTAAATGTATCATATGTCTTTTTATTACGTTTAGTAGTTTACTCTCCTCTTCTTTTAGTGGTATGGATTTAACTCAAACATTTAAGAGAAGGTTGAACACGTTATGATAATACAGTAAAAGTTCCTTATTTGCGTATTCGTTATTCGTGGGTGAAAAAATTGTAAACCAGTTCCTGTATTCGTGGCTAAAAATTTCATTATTCGCGGATGCAATCGGTAAACAGAAAAGGATTCGGTGTCATTTATTAAGGGGATTGACAGCAACAGATCGCTCGAGCCTAGTGTAAATTTTTCCGAAAACATGGGTTCCTATTCTCAACATTGTGATTTAATGCTGCGAGATAAATATGTGATTTTTTGTATCGTAACAGACAAAGGTTCACACTAACTCGGTACGTTTTTAGTTTTCAACAATACGGTCATTAAAAGCTTTAACAAGTGTTTAAAATTGATGCTTCTTGTAGGACACGTATTTTCAATAGAAATTAAAAACATAAAAAATGACCATCGACAGGCTTTATAACAAAGCTTTATCTATTTTCCTACAAAATTTCAAACATTAAACTCATGATATCTAGAACTGATAAGCATGTTTTTACACTATGGCGCATGTACTACTGAATCCCTTTAATATATCGGCATCTTTTGAGTATGTACTATTGGTATGTGTCGAGGCAGCTTTTATAAAAGATGTAACCGAGTGGACTAATTCAAAATTCAAAATAAGAAATAATTACTAAATTTTTTGATTTATATTTGTCTAAAGGTGATTATGACGATTGAATTTAATCGCGAATTTCTCAATAAATTGATTTTATTCTGATACATATCGGTTTTATTTTGGAACCGTAGAACGTATCCCCTATGATTCCATACTAATTACCATTCCATATCCACAGTTATGGAACGTATACCCCGCGAATAAAGAGCTTTTACTGTAACTGGCAAGTTAGTATTGTAGAGAAGAAAGTTCAACGCGTAGTTGTTTATAAAAAAAAGTATCCAAGGAATAGTAAACCAAAATAAATATGTTTGCAGAATTTTGTATTGATTAAACAATATAATAACGGCCTTTCTACTATCGCCTACACAGTTTTGAGTTTTCATTATTTACCCTTCATAAATTTGCTTTGAAGATAAACATTATTATGAACGTCTTTTCCCTCGTACTACTTTTTATATCGACGTTTTATTTCTTTTGTTTGGTGTATCTTTGATTTTATTTTTCAAAACCTTCACTGGTCGATGCTTTTTTTATATTTTCGCCGTCTGTCAATGCTTGACCCATTTACTGTTGGTCATACGATGCAGGTGTCCATGGCCATTGCATTTTAGTTACCTTCAGACTCTTCCAAAACAGATTTTATAATTAATCTTGTTTCTTATTTTCTGGTTACGTACTCTGTGGATAGATTAGATTACTGTTCACAAATAGTTAAGAATGTGGCTAGTTCCAGTTTTGGGGAAATGCGAAGATTAGTTCAGGATAGGAAAGAGTGGAGGTGCGTGTCAAACCAGTCTTGGGCCTGACGACCTTATGATGATTCTGTCTTTTCTATAAGTTTTTCCCTTGTTGATGTTTACTTAATAACCTGTCAAGAATTTTCAGTTTTATCGAAGACGTTTTCATTTGATGGGGCAACTTTACTGACTTAACTTTTTTTTTACCCTTTGTTTAGATTTATGTTGTATGGCCATTCTTACACATTCACTGAATTATGTTAATGCCGCATTTACTTCATAGTTGCTGAAAAATCCTTCAATAGTCATGTAGTAATAAAATAATAGCCTGATAAATACAATCAATTATGTTCGAGTTCGAAAAAATTCCAATTAAGAAAAGTTTCTGCCTTACCGTCAAACCTTTTAATTTTCGTTTGGAAGACTCAGTGTATGTTGCTATTGTTAATCCCACTTAGCCATTGTAATTGTACTATAAAGACTGAGAAACCGAAATCAGTACGTAAACATTCAAAATTAAAAAAAATACTGCAGTTCCATATACGTAGGTATCTCGTCGCCAGATCATTTTAGCAACTTTGATCATTAGCAAGTATTAGTTACTTTTACCTAAGACCAGCAACAGCTAATATCAAACCAACATTGTTGCTTGTTGTAGCTGTAAATGCATAACCATAAGAAATAGCCTTGAGCCATTGATTATTGTTGGAATGTTTATCAGTTTGGGAATCAATCTTTGCGTACACATGTATATGGTTCCGGACCTTACAACTTTTGCAAAAAAAGCATTCGTATCTCTCATCGTTGAGATAGCGTTTCTTCATCGACATAAATTGGACTCCACGAAAAGCCCTCTTGTTCTAACGGAATAATATATAGTCCATATCCACCCTGAAGGTCTATTCTATATATTAGTGAAAGAATTTTTAAATTTGGATGAGTAGCTTCGGAAATTACCCATTATTAACTTACAAACCTAGAAATTTACAAGCGTTACCATTTTATAATTTGGTATAAATAGTTTTTGTCTATAAACATTTTTGATTCTTATACACAATCCTATGATCCAGAATATACTTTTATTGGTTCCAAGTCATTATAAATTCATTTCAGCCTACGGCTTTTACCATTTGGGAGAAGACTGGTTCCATTTTGGACCCGTGCTAAAGCACAAAAGCTCACCAATTGACACACATTGCTGTACGTAAGGCCGGGTCACGACGCTTATATCAACTTCTGCAGGTGTCCCATTGTTTGCATTTAATTATTTATCAGTTATCTACATATCAAAGACAGCATTATATTTTTCAATCGAATTGGTGACGTTTAATGTTGAATATAATTAGAAACTAATTAGCTATTTTCCTTTGAAATTGCCCATTTATTGTAACTTATTAATCACAAGTGTGCTAGACATCAGTAGTTTGTCAAGCACAAGTCTACAATAAGTATATAGTTTAGGATTGATAATGTAAATATCAAGCTTTCCAGGCAAGCACCATTATCAATTTTTATAAATCATCATCTGCAAAAATGTAGATACGTACTTCAATCACTGTAATTTATAACTCTATTTAATGATGTAGCATAAACGACATTACACCATTGAAAACAAAAGGTAACCGAGATAATAGCCCTTGGCGTCATATGGGTAGCTTCTAGAAATCCACAATGTCGCTGGTAGTAACATTAGGTATACATAGCAACGCTTTCAGTTGGTTGATGGTTTCAGGTCTTTGTTGTCGAATGTTCGTCACGAGTTGTTGGTGTTGCCGCCGGTCTTTTCATCACTTTGTCCTTTTCTGCTCTTAGATTGACTCAAAACTTTGAAATTGAACCAAGTTTCTACGCTGAACAGTTGACGTCAGCTGGAAGTTACTTACGACTTGAGAAATCGTTTAATGGGAGGCCATTCCTACAGAAGCAACTTAGTCGATGTAGGAGACCGTTCGTTTTTTGTTTTGCCACTTAAAACGAATTAGAACTGTAGTTTTATCTTAAAAACATTAGGTAATTTAAATACATATGTATGTCTAAAGATTTACATGCACACAATACCTACAGTTACTACTTATACTCTGTTTATCTATATTGTATTTCATTTGCTACGCACTTACGAGTAAGTGATTAAAAGTAAAAATCACACTGAAAATTCATAAATGTAGGCACAAAAAATTTCACAATAACTTTTTCTTTTCGTTTCTTATCTCCAAGACAACGTAGCGATTAATGTGTCAGGAGTTTTTCTAAACTTTGATTTTATCCCAGTAGTTATTTCTTCTCTTAAAGTATTCAGTGACAATCACTGTTGTTTGCTTAAACATTAACTATAATGTAGCAAAATCAAATGTTGTTTTGCGCGAAGTATTTCATAAATATAAGGGAAATCATCAAGATGCTGGGAGAATGAGGATCGTAGGGCAAGAAATAGACAGGGCCTCATAACAAATATTTTTATTTAATTTACGAATTGGAGCATAATTTAAGAAAAGGGGTTATCTAGAAAATACAGTAAAAGTAAATAGAAAAAAATCGGTTGTCTGTAAAGTCGGTTTACTGACGATAGTTGAACGTGACAACGTCATAAGAAAATACTGATGGAATGGTTTCATTTTTCAAAAGAAAATTTTAATTTTATTTGTTTGGTAGATATTTTGCATGAATATAGAGAAGGAGGTAAATGGAAATGTATTATTGACGCATCGCTCACTCAAGTAGGAGAGAGACAGATGTCGAACACTGCCGAACACGGAGGCCGATTGTGCCTCTTTGTCGCTCGTTCCGCGCTCTCGCTTGCACTTCAAGCCTTAAATGGAACGCCTCAGAGCGAGGTAACGACGCATGAGTCATGTTTTTTTGTGCGTACAGGCTCCATCGAATTATAAGACGTTGTCACGTCAAAAACTTAAGTCAAATATAGTAAGTGTGACACTACCCACATAGAATACACTAAAAGGTTCGCGACCTTGCGATTAAAAATAACTGTGTTTGAGGACATTATTCAAGTCGATACCTTTGCAAGTGAAAAATAGAAAGTTTTACATGTTTCATTTCGGGTGTTTTTACTAGATATCAAGATTACCACCGTGAACTTCTAGAAAGAATTGTTGTTCATTTCCTCAGAAACAAATAGTTTTTGTAGTAATAATAAAACTTTTATAATTTTTAGTCCATTTAATTGTATTTGCATTTTATTTTGTCAATATTATTTTTTAGTGATTCGTAGTGATGCTCGGCCACTAGAGTCAACCCTGCCAGTTTATAACTTTCATTTTTATTTTTTCAAATTATTCAGTCAATCTTATCTCTTTTTATTTAGTTAGTTATTAATTCGTCATAAGGTTCCACGGTAGTTTAAGTTTTGTGTTTATTTGTACATATCCATATTTTTTAAGTGAATTAAATTCGTTACACCAGTTAGAGGAGTTGATTTATTTCAATGTGGTACAGCAGTACACCGGAAGAGCCATCAAACACGCGCTTTTCCTTACAATTGTAAAAAATCTGTTTGAAGTCTTTGTTACATAATGAACTATATTCAAAGATCATCGATTACAACATAAAACTAATTTTTTTATCCCTCATTATTCTTTTTCTAGATAGCCCTGTGTCCTTTTCTGTACCTCTGACAATGTGTCTACAAAAATTCATGATGATGGGTTGAGTAGTTAAGGAGTGAAATCGTAACAAACAAACACATTCGTATTTATAATATTAGTAAGGATTTGTAATTACTAACTCGAAATTAATTTATTTCTTCAAGGAAAATAATAATTTCAAAATTCACTGTTGTAACATCAAGAGTTACTCAATAATTGTACTTTTTATTTGCTTTGTTCTAATAAAGCGGCTTTTCGGAAAGACGAGAATAGAATTAATTGCATGAGAACAAACACGTTTCAAATCTTGTTATATAATAGGAAATGGTTAAATCTCTTGTTAAATTTGCTTGACGTGACTTCTATGCAGCGGACTCTTAATACCCATCCAATATACTTACAGATTAACAAATGGAGAACATCTTCAAACGCTGAATCAATAATTCTCTGTTCGTGACGTTTACAAAGTTCCTTGCATTAAATCCTGGATGTAATTGTCACATCTGCAAACATTGCATCAAGATACTTATTTTAATACTCAGAGACATGTTTCTACTAAAATACACTAATATTGCTGAAGTTCATTAATGTTTATCAATGGATAGTTATGGAAAAGTTAGCTATTTTTGATCCTAAAAAGTAAATTATATTTATAAATGATCAAAGCAGAAAAGGTTTGGTGGTCGATATCTTGTCGAAACTGCCAGATGTTAATTGCCATGTAGCATTCCCTGGTTCTCATCAGCACGCCACGTCGTAGGCTTCGACAAAATACAAACCAACTAATGGCATTAAACAGTGTTCGATGAGTAAATACAAATAATATGTGCTGTGTACTGATTCCGCCTTCGCGATTACTCATCATTAATACGCTGAGACATTTTCGCCTGTTTGAATGTAATTTTACTACTCGAATCAGGAATTTCTTTACTGTAGTAAAGTGTATGACGCGCAGGTACAGGTGAGTTCGTGAATTTTTGAGACTTCAAAGGTCCTAAAGTAAGTGTTTAGTTGAGTAGCCACCAAAAAATTGTTAATTAGTTTGAGTGTCCAAAGGAAGAAACAAAACAGTTGTTGATTGAAAGAGAATTATAATACATTGAAGGCAACGGTTGAAGAAGACGGAATACTCTTCCTTCAAAAATCATCAACAACTGTTTGATGTGTTTGTTGTAATTGTTGGTGATGTATGTGGCGGTATCCCGCCGAAGGCTCTTTTGGTTAATCCACTTCGAATTAAAAGACTGCTTTTCTTTTTGCACTTTATTTACACTAATTGAATTTTAATTTGGTTTTAACTTGTAATAATATGTATTGTTGGTTTTAAATTGCAATAATGNTGACTACTAATTCCCCTAAATAACTAAAGATTGCCGGTAAGAATATGATGAACAACACTGGATTTTTCAACATAACTTAAATGTTCTATAACCTAACGTGAATTGCGCGCCTAGTTTGTCCAACATATCCAACAAGTTAAACTACTTTTAGACCAAACCGATTAAATGTTCTTTCGGGTTTCGCTAATTATATCCAGTCATTTAAACTTCAAAAAAGTTGGTACGTTCGTGTATGTAGTAGTTTTTTCTTCCAAATTACCTTCTTTACATTGATGGTAAAAACTTTACCACACGTCAATAACGACTATTATTAATGAGTTTAATGAAGTGTACAAAAGAGTTGTGATGTACGAGCACGTATTAAAAGGTAAAAAGAATTAATACGCGACCGGTTGTAGAAAATATTTTTAAAACTAACTGGTTGAAAGGAGAGAAGTCCTCGACATGACCAAAAACTATCGCGAAGATAAAAATAGACGTAAACCTTCGGGAACGTCGATGAACAAAATCGGTAAGGTCTTCGCAATTGTAGTTACTTTTCATATAAAAGCGTTAATAGAAATATTGAGGCGTCTTCAAAATCGGTCCGATCCAATTTGCTATTCCTTCGGGGACCGTCAAACCCGCATGAACTATTTGTCATTCTCTTTTTGCTGTTCCCTTTAAGATGAATATAAACGAACAAATTTAGGCGTGCGCTGTTCTTTATTTTTTTTTTTTTATAACTCCGCCGTTATATCCACAGCTGCACGTCCTCTAGGGAAATGTTCTTTATTTTTTTTTTTTATTTTTGAATTCGTAATCCTATTTTATTTAAAACAATGACTACCTTTATGAGTTAAAAATAGTATCTTTATTTGTGGCAATAATGCTTTGTTCTCGGCGTCTGAAATTAATTGATTTAGAAATCAACACTAAACAACTATTTCCAATTTATATTTTGAACGCTTGAACATGTAAGTTCTTGAAATTTAATTTCGTTACCATTGTTCTATTGTATGCGTTTAATGCTGAACGGGGTACTAAATTGTATATTACTGCTTAGTAGGTATAGTGACAAATTGGATTTCGGTATCCGGAAACTTTTTGTTTTAGTTGGAGGCGTAAACTTCGTAATCCGTCTTTTGTCACCATAGTGAATAACCTTTCAATCTCCTCTTACTAAATCATTTCCATCGTTATCTGCGTACGAAAAAATTCAGAACGTGAAATACTGCATAAAAAAGCGAAAAAAAGAGATGAAGCGAGATGTCGGGACAACGTCGCGACGCTTAACGTCGTCACCGAGGTTGTGATATATGTGTGTATGACTTTGGAATTGATCATTGGGATTTAAAAGGGAGGGAAGATTAAATCCATTAGCCACCTGCAGACTGTCACGTTAACTTTGCGGGTGACAAATGACGATCGCGCTCGAGATGATGATTGAACGTTCCAACATAAAGGCGTCACTGTAGTTAATGTACTTTCCAAAAGGGTCTTCGCGCACCACGCGGCAGCCGTGGAAGATGTAAGAAAGAGAGCGAGTGGGTCGACGCGATGTGACGGTTAGATCTGCAAGCCAAAACTAATCGTTCGGAACATGCACTGTGAGACACCACCAACATGACGAGCAGCTGCGAAAGGGTAATCCCATTTTACGTCCCAGGGGATAGAAACAACGACATCTAATGCGTCCTTTAGAATAAGAAGAAGACCTAAATGATGTAGCAATGAAATACTTTCAATAGAAATTTTTTGTTCTTGAAAACAGTAAAAACTAGACCATTAAATGGAAGAAAATACCACAAATGGCGCGGTAAACGCCATCTGTAGTACTATGCTACATTTTAGGATTACGTGCGCTCCAACAAGGTCCATTTAAATATATGGATGGATATCTACTTGCTGAAACGAATCCCGACGTAGCTTAACACTGCGTGGTAGGCACGTTACCTTAATCGAATAAAATAATTCGAAGTGGTCTGTATTCTGTCAAAACTGCCATTTGTGGTATTTTCTAAAACGCGCTGTTAAGACAGCAGGTAAAAGTTGGTCTGTGTTCTGTCGGAGCTGTCTACGACGCGCTGATAAGATCCAAAAAGATCGAAATCGCGATTCGCGTCTGGCAGTTTCGACAGAATACAGACCACATCGAATTATTTTATTCCATTAAATGGAAATTGCAACGAGAGGTGAATGAGTCAACATCTTAAGAAAACTTAAATAGCCTAAAAGGGATACTATTATAGTATATATAATTAGTGTCACTTATAAATATTAATTGCCGTAAATGACACCGGTCTTCTGACTTTATTGTATAAGACTTCTTCAATTGAACAAATAGTTCAGTTAGGTTTAGAGTTAAGACCAACCGTGTAAAGTAAAATAAGCGAATGTCGAATACCCTTTGATTATAATTTAATAATAAATACTAAAATCGTCATTATGGCTTCTGGTTTAGTCTGTGTATGCTTGACACTTCAAAGAGTTGCTGTGTTGTTTTCTATTGGTTATATATTAAAAATAATGGAGTTAAGGAAAGAAAATTTGCCATATTAAGAAACAAGTTGGTAATATTGAATACTAAGGTTCGGTTATGTGGAATACGGTTTGGCAATGGCGTGTAGGTAGAACAATTGGTTGACAAAAATTTACTAAAAACGAAATAAATTATTTCATCTAAACAGATAAAAAGCTAAACAAAATCCTTTAATACATAAATATTATATTCTTAACACTAAATCTTACACTGCTAATACCACAGAAAGGTTTATACACAAAAATCACACACATATGCGTATATACCTCTTTCTGTCCCGCTATACACATCATGTGCCCATAAACTGCAAAAAGAGCATCTGATTCACATATCGCCATGAATTGTCTGTAAAGTCGTCCAAGAAAGGAGAATCGTATGATTCGGAATTAGATGAGGCAAAACTTTTGTTCTGCCTTTTGTTACTCGGTATTTTTTCATTTTCCTACTACTTTTGAAAATTTAAGAATTTTTTCTTATTAACTTACTTTTTTTATCTTCTTCGGCCTTTGTAGATTTCTCTAATTTGACTTTATTCGGTGTAGCTGTTAACACTTTCATCTTACTAGATTTTCTTCCTCTGGTGCCTATTTTTCGCTTTATGTTTTGAATTGGCATAATTTCGTTCACAATTTCCTTAACATTTTCTTTTTCTGTAGCTTGATAATTAGCATGTTCTGCTGCTATAAAGTTCTCATCTGTAAAGATATTCCTATTGATGGGATAAGTTACAGTGACATCGAATCCATTTATCGCACTCTCCCCGGATTGAACTTTTAAATATGCTCTGCCAAAGTGTTCGGCAATGTCAAAGGGAATAGTGGCTCTTTGGTGTGTTTTTGTGAATAATCTTATTTCTTCATTGTAAAAAGTTTTCAAGCCACCCATCACGCTTTTATCTAAAGGTTGCATTTCGTGCGTAGTGTGTGGTGATACATACAAAATGGCAACGAAACATTCCCTTGCTTTCAAAATAACCAAATTTTTAGTGTGGTTATGATGCCCATCTAAAATTAGAAAAACAGGCTTATCTTTCGTTGGACGAGTGAATTAAAAAAAATGGTTAAACGAATCGATGAAAATGTTAGTCTGTATCCAAACAGATGGGTGAAACCGAAATGGAGTAACAGGTGGAGCGCCCCTTTTCAATAATTCATTGGATTTTTTTTTCTGAGGAATATCATCATTGATGGTACAAATACTCTAATTGCATTCATGGATAAGATGAAAGAATTTCTCTCAGCTGAAGACAATGCAGAAACTTGCCTCTTTCTTTATATCGAAATTACTTGAGGGCATTTAGACTGAACTAATGTTAAGCCACTCTCTTCCGTATTATAGATACAGTTTGCAGTAAATTTTTTTCTTCCATTTATTTTTCCAAAAGGTTGAAATCTCATTTACACCATCTTTGTTAAATCCTAGAACTCTAGCTGCAGAAGCAGCAGTAGGTCGTCTAAGACTTAGCAATTTCATACGTCTGTTGAGAAACCTTTTAAACAAGTCTTTGCCAGCTTTTTCTGAATGTAATAAGAACGAATTTTTTATATTGTTCCTTCGAGCAACTTGGAACTCAAAACTCAACTCACCTTAAAAAATGTGGAGGGACCTCATATGCACTTTTCGTCACGTACAAACTCCAAACAATGACGCGCTGCTCTCACAAGTGTGCAACTTACAAACCGGAACTAGAAGTATATGTTCTTACTATTTTCAACCAAGATGTCTACACAGTGCTCTTGGAAATTTTGGTATTCGACATTACCTCCCTATTCGACATTCACTTACTTTACTCATTGTTCCAATTCTATGTAACTTAACTACGCCAAACTATGAGGTTATGCAAAAAGTCACGGCGACATTCAAATGGTTTTTTGGAGTCCAATAACCAAAAATCAATCGCAATATGCAAATATTACCGTGATTTTTTCCATATCCATACTTTGACATTTTGAACAACTCTTGCCTGTAACTCTTTTAGATTGCACCCATACTTAGCTGTGCTGTCATTTAAATAAAACCTTTTTTTTTTCTCTATTTTGAACACTGTGCACAGTAAATCAAATTTAGTTACTACAGGCGATCTTGTATTAAAATAGAGAACAAGTGTAATTAACACCACTGTTACTATATCGTTCACTAAATCACTTCAGTGCTCTTTTTATTATTTCGCCTTCTATCGCCTCGTAAATAGATCTAGGATTGTTTCATCCGAACTCGTGGCTGGACTTATTCTAGAATATCAATTCTAGACAATCTGGTCTTATTTATTACTTACCAGATTTGTTATACTTTATTTACTTTCTCTAGCGATGTGCCCATTCCAATGTCTTGGATGTGCGCTGGCAAAATCGTAGGTATGGGGAAAAATCTCATTATACTCTCGATTCTTGTTCATTAAACATACATTTTTATACAGTACCTGCCAAAAGTTTTGTTCAATCATGAATAGTAGTGCGAGTCGAAAACAAGTGTTAAAGCCTTTAATATGTCTTCAAATATAAATGTACATCTCGTTGATATTTTCAGTAGTAAATGGTACCAATAACAGCACATTTGAATATTGCAGTGGATAAAATGGTTAATTTTTCCGTACACTACTGTAAGGATTATACGCTCCTCATCGGTTAAGAGTTTGGCCGTGAGTTGTCTCCTTTCTTTTCTGGCATAGTGCTGTTCTTTTCTACTTTGTGCCGGTCAAACTGAAGGTCAAATCTCTACAGAAAGTAAACGAAGTATACTATTGTAATTCAGGCAACCCACAATAGGTCTCTGGATGCCTCTTTCTGCATGGTGGGTTGCCTACATATGATAATATTTTGAATTCAGAAACTCTGAATTTATAAATACTGTACATGGGTATCCTTAAAATTCGCACAGTAAATATAATTCTAACAATACTTATACTGTATTATGTAGACACACTTATATTTATATAAGAATTCATATCGTAGTCTACCCGTTTTGAATATCAAAAGATTCAGAACGTAACGTGGGATACTGGTAAACGTCCTCTCGTCCTTTCGCAAAAGAAGCAGGTCAGAGACGTCTCGTTCGTTGTAAACAGAATTCAGTTCGAATTCATAATCAGTGTAAGGATACAAAGAGTCTTTGATCGTGTCAACAAAGGGAACATATTGATAAGTATGTATGAAGGGAGGTTTGAGAACCTTCTTTTCTCGAGGGCATTTTAAAAGAAAGCCGGATCTCGGTAGCTCGATTTGAATATATTCTACTTTGTATGATGAAAAGCAAATGTTTGCTTAGTTTCCATGAGTATATGGATATCGAACAATGTTATGAAAATCAAATATTAGTGTACAGGGTGTCCCGAATATTTTCTATTGTTTCAAAATAATAACAGATAAAAGCACAAGTTTTAGTTACATTTAGTTTTTCAGCTTAAAGATTAACAAATACAATTACACAATATACAAAAAATATATTAGTAAGTACTAATAAATTAATCTAAAGCGGACGAAATTATTATTTGAACAATTTTAACTACACAGTTAAACGTTAAGAAAAGTGAAAAATTATAAATCAAACTATACTCATTTAGTAAGTATCATAGGTACGTTTTTTTTGCTTTTACTGATTTTTAAACTTTCTAGTGTCTACCTTTTTATTTATTTTATGAATGTGCGATTTTTCTGAAATAATTATAAAACAAAAACTAAATGGCTCGTATATTCATTTTTAAAAAGAATGCATAAGAGCGCAGAAAATTGACAAAAAACAAACTCAGTACACGTGAATGAAGTTGAAACTTTTTTAGCGATCTCTTTACCTTTATAACGAATAAGTACCTAATGATTGGTGAAAGAGGAGTACGAGAATTTTCAAGATTTATGTTTTCCAGCATATTTTATTTTTAGTCCACCTAAGGAGTATTACTGTAATACGTTTTTAT
>NW_020438907.1:508161-544209 GCF_000699045.2 Agrilus planipennis | reverse complement strand
CGAGACAAAACGTTGGAAAACGTGTCGTTTCATGGCTTCGAGATTTTACTCCCATCGAACTTTCACTTTATTAATATATTAGATGTTTAATTTAAATTATTTTAAATAAAAATTTATAATATGTGACAGTGACAATATTGATACCACAATTTGGTCATTTTAAGACATAAAAATTGCAAAGATGCACTTTTTTTTACAAAACAAAAAAAAATGAATATTTTGGTATAAAGTTTCTGCAGTAAACTGCACAGACTCTAACTAATCGTGAATTAGGCATTCGCTAATTTACTCTGTTTAAGTAGCATGTTTTTTATACGTAAGCTTTAAATTTTTAAGCCTAAAAAAGTATTCGACATTTATATGGTTCAGAGAGTCCAGAAATTAAAAATTTAGGTGTTTCTTAATATTTAATATATCATTCAGGTAACAGTAACCCCAAATGTTAAATACAATAAAATTATTTGCCGTAATTGCTAGGCCTTGAATTTTTTACAATAGGTGAATTATATAATCAATACTGCACATATCACAAACAAGCCAATTTATACGTTTAGAAATGGGATATATTTAATCTAAGTGGATTATATAATTTAGAATGGCTAGGCAACAATTTAATTATAGTTAACTAGCTTTTCCCCGCGGCTTCGCTCGCAGAAATTAATATTGTTTCTCCATAAAACCTTTTAACTCCCAATTCATCCTTACAACGTTTTAATTTTATGTAATGTCGCCATCTTAGGTTTCAAATACAAACGTAGCAACAACATTTCATCCTTAAGGGTTGATTTTTGAAAACTGCCAAAACACGTATTTGCTAAATTTCAACAATGAGCAACCTGCGACTAAATCCGAGTACAAATCAAATATACCCCATGGAAACGTTACAAACTCTTTTCATTCGATTAATTATATCAAAAAGCATAACTACCAGGTTTTAAGTAAATTTAAGCATAAATAGAGTATGTTCCAAACAAAAATTGTAACACCTTTTTACACCCCCCCACCCTTTGGAGGTTTAATTTTTCAAGATGTCGAGGTAGGTCTTTCAGAAATTAAATGAGAGGCCATTAAGGCCAAGTTTCAAGTAAATCTAACCACAAATAATATATTTAAACATTGCAACTCCTCTTCACCACTTATCCCCCGACAGGGATTGAATTTTTTAACCAGTTTCAAGTAAATCAGACGAAAAACAAACATGCAATCTTTGCAAACCCCTTTCAGCTTCCTAAAGAGGTAGAATTTTGTAAAATGTTGAAATAGGTATGTATATCACTAATTTTATATTAAAAAGCATTAAAGTCAAGTTTCAGGTAAATCTGACCATAAATAAAACACCATATTTAACCGTAGTCAACATTACGTTTAGATGTCAGTTGCGTTTTGTCATGTCCATGTCCACGGGAACGGGATAAAAAGTCCATGTCCTGGTTCTAAAGTACCTCCCCAACAATTTTCAGCCAAATCGGTTCAGCCGTTCTTAAGTTATAAATAGTACAACTAAAACGACTTTCTTTTATATATATAGCTTTATAATTGAATAATATGATAATAATCTTAGCCTACTTTATTAGATAATTGAGGAACGTAGCAACGGCAAGGAACTATTGCAGGGTGAGTGAAGACGGTAAGCCGTCTCACCACCCTTGATCTTCATGATCTTGAATTCAACTCGTGACTTAGGCTTCTTGACTTGACTATCATATATTATAATTATTGATTTCGGTTTTTAAACAGTTGCTAATTCATCTACTAACACACTAAGTTTTACTAAGTTGCAGTTTTAAATAAATAATTTAGATGCACCAACTTTGTACCAGTGACCTAAATGTGAATTTATGGATCCTATGAAAGCGTTCTTAAAAACCCTGGCGCTTAGGTAACTACGTTTATATTTTAAGAAAACATTCCAATGCTACGATAATAATATATACAAAATAAGAAGACGCAAAATGAACTAATTGTAAAAGCAATAAATATACCTTATGTTTAACCACAAACTCCGAGATTGTAGTCAACTAAGTGATATATATATCTTACCACTTTTCTTAGAATCCCGTTTCCCTAGAAATATTTACGTTAGGGTTAAATGAATAATTAGTTGCTCTCTACGTTATTTATTTTCAACATCCTGGCGAACCTTGTAGGCATTAATGTGGAGGCCCATTATCTTTAATGTAAAAAGTGTATTATACGGAGTAAAAGAAAAGTGGACCAACGCAATTGTTAAAATTACACCAACGTTCTCATCAAATTAACAAATTCCATTGAAGTCAACTTTCTACTAAAACATTAAAAAAAAGAACTAGCGGCAAAAAAGTAATAATTTTGCTATACGCACGCGTTGATTTACAATAATTTATACAAAATAATAAATGAACTGAAAGATTAAATTTCAACAACCTGAACTAACCCTAACCTTTAAAAAGTGCGAAAAATACATTAGTAAAAAAACCGATTAAGTACATATTACTATTATCATCATCAGGGCTTGTTAAAACCTCTGAAAGCATGGATGATACATTTACCCTTTAAATTTGCAGTAATGCTTTGTGCTTCTAGGACGTGGCAGCCAAGAAACCAGGGCCTGAATTTAGCTAGCAACCAAGCAGTAACATAGGATATGGATAATACTTTCCACTAACTGGTCACAAAAACGACAGGAACAACTGGTGGTTAACCACGGTGGTATCGCAATTCTCCGTGGTCTGTAAGGATTTCCTGACTTTCCTCCTGCTGAGGCTGAGAATATGTTCTGTAGTTTACGGAAGAGATGCAACCCTTTGCCTGACTTCAACCAGATTAAGAAATCTCTACTGCTGAGGTTGAGAATTTATTCTTCGCAGCCACATCACATCTTTGAGGATTGTTGAGTGGGTGCTACTTCGCAATCGTCTATAAACTCATTTCCCTTTAAACTACAATTATAATACTGTCCGGTGGTGATGTTGGCCAACGCTTCTAGGCATATCGAGCAATAGCGAACCGACCCAAAAGTAGTGTCATATAAAAGCGAATTTTACGAGGGTGGATTGATAAGTTTCCGGCCTGACCAAGAAAAACAAGGTTTTTAAAAATTTTTTTTTTTTATTTCTCAACATAATCTCCTCCAAGGCTGATACATTTCTCATAGCGGTGTTCCAGTCTATTAATGCCATCTCTATAGACTGATTCGTCAAGCTCCTCAAAATAACCATTTACAGCTTCGATTACTTCTTCATTGTCCGCAAATCTCTTACCGCCAAGCCATTTTTTGAGATTAGGGAACAGAAAATAGTCACTCGGGGCTAGGTCTGGAGAGTAAGGAGGGTGCGGCATCAATTCAAACTTTAGATCGTTGATTTTAGCCGTCGCAACGATTGACGTGTGCGCTGGTGCGTTATCGTGATGAAACAAGATTTTTTTCTTCGCCAGATGAGGTCGTTTAATTTTCACCTCGTGGCTCAAACGTTGCAATAAGTCTGCGTAGTATTGACCAGTGATAGTATTACCCTTTGCAAGGTAATCAATGTATATAATACCTCTTGCATCCCAAAAAACAGTAGCCATAACCTTGTTCGCCGAAAAAATTGTTTTTGCCTTCTTTGGAGTTGGTTCCCCTGGTCCAATCCACTGTTTAGACTGTTCTTTGGTTTCAGGAGTGTAGTGGTGGACCCACGTTTCGTCAACGGTTACGAATCGACGCAAAAATTCGCTTGGATTACGCTTATACAATGACAAATTTGCGGTAGAAATGTTTTTTCGAATCAATTTTTGGTCGACTGTTAGCAAACGCGGCACCCATCTTGCACAGAGCTTTTCCATATGCAAATGTTGGTGCAAAATATGTTGCACACGTTCATATGACATCTTACAGGTCTCAGCTATCTCACGCACTTTCAATCTGCGGTCTCCCAGCACTATTTGATGAATTTTTTCGATCATATCTGGAGTTGTGACCTCAACGGGGCGTCCTGAGCGAGGCCCATCAGAGGTGCTCACACGACCCTTTTTAAACTCGGAAACCCACTGCTTAACGGTTGAATATGACGGGGAGGATGTCCCCAGTGTTGAGTCCATCTCTTTTTTAATTTCCTTCGGCGTTAACCCCTTCAAATAAAAGTATTTGATGACAGCACGATTTTCCTGCTTTTCCATTTTTACGAAAACCACAGAGGCGTCTTGTTCAGCGTGCTGTCAAACCTACACTAGCAAGGAGATCGGGCTGAAACTATAGCTACAAGCTATCCAAGGATGGTACTATAGAATGTCACCTCAAGGTAGGCCTAGTGGCGTCATCTCTTGGTTAGGCCGGAAACTTATCAATCCACCCTCGTATATATATTTGAAATGTTTCCATCATGTCACGCTAAAGGCTTTTTACACAATGTTTTAGCTTGCTTACTTCATTCCTGCCATTGTCTCCATTATTTCCTCCCAAAGAGCTCCTGCCAACCCACTCGAAGCCCCTTCTGTTGAAGAAAGGAAGGTTGCTGATTGCATTGCTTCCTCATCGGTGGTAGTTACCCTTTCTATCAGGTTACGTAACTCCTTATGTTCTTATAGCTAGTCCAAAGCGACCTGATACCTGTATTTGGTAACATCCCTCCTCTGAAATGCTGCTTTTTCAAAGTTTTCTAAAAGATTGGCCGCAAACACCGTCATGGGGTCAAAGATAGGATACTCCAAGAATTTACGATTTGTTGCTTGTGATGTTCGAGCAACGAAAAAGTTTCAATTTGACGTAATAATTTTTCGTTATTTTTGACCATTGTTTCTTTCTTCTGATCTGGTTCTGTTATCCATTCAACGTCAGGCACTTTTTGTCTTAAGAATATCTCGTCGTCATATCCGGCGGTTAGAAGATTTCTTGTCGACGACCCAGTAACGATCCACAGATCTGATTGCTCCTCTAGGAGCACCTGTGAACCACATAAAGGAATACATATATAAAAAGAAATACAAAATAGGTTGGTAATCTTTCCTCTTCTTGCTGCAGTCTTTTTCCAGCATCCCTTAATTTTTTCTAGAAAATAATAGCAACTATGTTTGCCAGATTATTGTAGATAATTAATAATAACCTGCTATAACAAAATAGCATTGTATTTTTAAGCTATGAATACAATTATAAGAAGCCTCGTATATTCAAAGAATTTCATTATTTTAAATAGAAAAGTTTATTTTTTTATATTTTCATAAATTGCACTGAAGTGATACCTAGCTATCTTTTCGATTTTATTTAACTGTTGTAAAGAAATATATAATTCACATACGGAAATCGTTATTGCAGCAAACTGACTTCATAATCTTTTTGCTGGCTTCCGGTCAATACCCTTTCGTTTCGTTTTACTTTCTGATTTTTGTAAATAAAATACGATTTTGTATTATTCTTGTACGAATTTATACAGACCCAGATTCTAAGCGTTTGTACTTCAGTACAAGTAACAGTTAGATGGCAAATTTTCAAAGAATGGTGTTTTGCGTCATTCACCAAATTGATTCGGTAGGATTCTATATATCAACGCACAAATTAATTTGTACATTAAATTGAAATGTGTGAATCCTCAAAGCGTCTGTTGGTGCGAGAATCTGTTTACGGCATGTTGGTGCGATATTGATGCGGCATCGTAGCGCAACGAGAAGGGGAAAAAGGTTTTGCAACGTATCGGAAGAACGCGAAAAAGAAAAAAACTCGGTCTCGACACGTCGAAGGGACAACACGCACAATATCTGTTAACCTTAATAGAATTAAAGTTAAGTTATTTTAAAGTCAGAATTATGTTTGAGTTTGTTCATTTGTTTTTGTTATAATAAAGTTGCTATATTTCCACGTCACGAGTTTCCCTAATAGTTAGGGTGGTCCTTCGAATAAAACAAAACGAAACAAATAAGCAAAAATCACGACAACAATAAACAGCGTCTACATAAATATGCTGTCATTTCTATTAGGCAAATCAATACTACAATATTACACACTTGCTAACTTCAAAAGCTAAACGTTTAACAGGCAAATGACTTGACAAAATGATATAATTAATGGTAAATACAAACAAACTGTTTGCAAGTGGGACAAACTGAAACAGTGAAAGAAAAATTTCAATAACTGAAGCTTCATCCTTTGAAAAATACGACGGAGTATAGGAAAAATCGTACAAATACTTTTACCCATCTTTTTAATGCATAAACAATGTAATAAAATAAGTCCAATAAAAGCAATTCACAACTTACTCACTCAATCTCCCACCAGTGGACTTTTATTTGTGGGGTCATATAGAGGCATTGGTATACGCGTCATCTATTACCACGGTAGATGAACTCAATAATGACATTACTAATGCCTTTCGTATAATTCGAACTACTCCCTGTATCTGGGCCAAAATTCGTAGCAACTGGGTACGCTGCTGTCAGTGTTGCATTGAAGCGAATGGCGGACAATTTCTACATTTTTTATAAAAGTTACGCTTTTCTTTTTTACGTTTACATTTTTTACAAGATCGAAGTGCATTCGGCTCCTTCCCCGGTTGGTACTTGTTACATCCAGACTAGATCAGCTCAGCGACGTTAGTCGCCTACATCCAGGCCCGTAATGAAACAAATTGTACGTTCAAATTTACAGAGACGAATTGCGTGCTCAATTGTCACTGGATTGATAAATTGTATAATACTTTTTTGTTGTATTTTGTGTCGGGAAGCCATTTTTTTTATTATTATAAATGAAACACCCTGTATACAAGGTGCGTCGTACATTCATTTTGACAAGTATAAATCCTTGTGAAGGCGTATCAAACAGTGGGAAAATGATGTACTACTGTATTTAATTAAAAAATAAACCTGCTTCTTCAGATTCATGATACGATTTTTAGTACGATTGCGTACTTTCTATTGCCTTTGGGAAATGTATGCTATACTACTGTTACTAAAGAAAATGGACAGAAGAATGAAGAATTCAGTGTAGGTGGTAACCCAAAACCTTCTTTGTAATTTGTTAATTAAGCCAATCAATTACTATTATTGCAGAGAACTTTTTTAAATAAATTGTACCTGAAGTTGAGTGGAATAAAACGTATTTTTTTTAACTCTCTCTATTAGATATCAATGGTCTACGTTTAGGTAAACTTCTTTACTACCCAAGGCAAGTTTAACTGAATTTAAAATATTATGATATGAAATATTCTCAATTTTTTTAGCCACTACACACTTCCTCAAATGAATGAGAAAAAATTGTTTCTGTTGTCACACCCCCGCCGGGAATCGAACCCGGGCTCTTTGGCTTTACGCGCCAATGCTTTGACCACTAAGCTACGAGATAAAATATTATGATTTTATTACAAGATCAATAATACAAGCAAGGCTAATTTATAGACATTATTTTATTATGCGAGAAGTATTGCTAGACCAAAATAGGATGAACGGTGGCATAACTACGCCCTATGGTGCGCACTTGTCAGAGGTAATCTCCAGCTGATAAAGCGTTAGTCTGTTTCCAGCTTCTGTGAGTTACTATGTGTTCAGATGACCAGATGCTCATTAATTAGCCTAAGTTACAGCTTTAGTGTTATTTCGACGAATTGAAAGTAAATTAAATCATATTATTTTTTTTGTTAAAGTATATATATCACAGTAATATAAATATGTCTATTATTTGCACACACATATAATTTTACTAATTGTAAAAGTAAATGCAGTAGAGAATTCGCAGTAGTTATTTCGTAAACAGGGCTAGTTTGTACGTAACCGGTTTAAATTCGGGGATTCAAACTCCAGCGTTCTCGCCATTCTTTTCTTGCCGAATGGTGTTGCAGTGTTACATTTGCGCATCTTGCTTGATTATCCAACAACATTCATCCTATTCTGGTCAAGTAATACGTGATACTGTTTTCATTCATGTTAACCTTATATTTAATGTTCCTTCGCTGATAACTAATAGAAATAAAAATCAAAGCGCATATTTACTGTAGTGCGTGTGTTATTATTTTACAATAATTTAGCGTTTAAAATGATGGCAATAAAAAAAGTTCGAGAGGCAGAATCGGTTCAAAAACTGTTAGTGTTACAATTAATTTATTTCTAAACCTAGTGCTTTAGTCATAATCTGGTCAATACATGACACAGTACAGAAGCAATAATGTTTCTGTCAAAATTAGCTCATAAACGTATTTTTCTACAATTTTAACGCTTCTTCCCAAAATTTAATTCTTCTCCAATCTGGATTAACACCAACAGTAAGGTTTTCTCCAAATTCCAAAAAATTAAATTGATCTCGCTGGACAGGCTTCCACTCAACATTAATTAAATCTGATTCTTGTTTAGGGTTTGGATTCCCGTATTTAGCAAAATTTGTTAGCAGTGTAGTATACCTTTCGATAGCAATACCTTCTAAACTGTTCGGATTTATTTGAAGTGGGACAGCAGCCAGTCTTAACATGTAGGGTACGTCGTCACCATGACAAACACCTAAAGTAATATAACTCAATAAATAAAATCTTCGATAATTTATGAGGTTGGACCTGGTAATGTCAATCTAAGCATCGATTTCACAAAAGTAATCCTTCCTTCCAAAGAAAATCGATACAAATAGATATTTTCAGGTGACACTTTGATGCTTTCCTTTATTGCTTCGTATATTCCATTTAAAAAACAAGTATCAGTGTAAATCTGAAAAAATGTAAGTAACTATTAATAATTCTGTACATTATAATGCGTTACTACTAACTGTGAAGGCAATATCAATATTTTCCGTTGAGGGTTCTTTCCCGCCGTAAAAGTATTGTCCAATTTTGACACCAATTTCCTTGGATTTGGAAGAACCCTTAGTAAAGCCCAAATTAAATGGAACAAAATCTTCGTAATCTTTGATAAACTTGCTACCTGGTAATGCCAATAGCATACCTTCTCTGGATGTGTATCCAAATATAGTCGGTACTTGATTGAACTTTCCTGACTTAATTATATTTATGGGATGATCCAACAGAAAAGCTGGTTCTTTTGATGGTTTTTCGATCGTTGGAGCAAACATCATAGGTCCTCCAAATGCAAACTAAAATAAGTAAAAAAAAAACGCAATTTTAATTAAAGAATCGTACATAGACTTAAAAGCATAACATTATGTGCAAAGATACAAACAGTTACCATTTGCAGTTGAGGTTGCAAAAGCTCCTCAGCTGAAAGCTTTTCAATTTCATGTACAATTGCTTTCTCGTCCTGGTTTTGTATTCCTAATGCCTTAGCTAATTCATGTAATGGTTTAACATCAGGCGGAATTAAAGACCAAAATGATAGGGCAGAACCGCTTTGAACTATCGCTTGATTAAATAGACCTAAAAAAAAATAAGAAGAAATCTGTGAATAACTTAGGCGCCAAAGAATATTATTATTGTCTATTGGATAGTTAACTAATTAAAGTATTTCATCAAGTAGGTAAATAAAAAATTTTTTTACTGTTTTAGACGTGTATATTCATTACTTATAAAAAAATAAATTTTGTTTTCACTTCAGCGTTTTAGGAATTAAGATTAAGAAATAAAAAAAAATGTCAAATATCGAATTATGATGATAAATCTGGAAAAATGTTTTCTACCTTTTGCTAAAGGAGATAAGGTGAGAAAATGCACAGCACATCCACCTGCACTTACTCCAAAGATAGTAATATTATTAGGATCTCCACCAAACTTTGAAATGTTCTCTTTCACCCATCTTAAACCCATAACCATGTCCTTCATTCCAGCATTGCCAGGAATTCCCACAGATGGTTCATCAACTCTCAGAAATCCTAATGATAGAAGTCACACTTATAGCGTAAATGTTAAAAGTAGATTTGATTGAAAGACTATACCAAAGACTCCTAATCGGTAATTGAGCGTAACTATTATTACACCTTTCGTGATTAAATAATCAGGTCCACATTCGTCCGAGTGTCCGGAACCCACACAGAATGCTCCACCGTGGATCCAAACCATAACAGGCTTTGCTCTACCATTTGCCTCCCTTGGATCCTTGAGAGAAAAAATATGTGCCTAGTGAGAATCTAAAAATTTAAACGCCCACTGCCGTAGTTAGTTGTCGCCTGTACAGACGAATTGTTAAAGGTTTTTATAATTTCATATTAAAATTCATTCTTTTGTGTAGGAATTTCTTACAAAAAGTTAAGCTCTTGATCAGTACATTATAGAAACTGCCAATGAGGATCGCGGTTTCGTACTCCACAGGCAATTTCAATAAATCATCGACCAAATCCAAGCTGCTTCCTAAAGACTACTTGATGTTATATGAAGGTATGGGCAGTCCATACTCATCTACTAACTTATTCTATTAATTTTGGTAGTTCAAATCCTAGACAAGAGCTTTACGAAAGTTTCTGTCTAATAAACCGAATCCTTGACGCAGCTCTTGCACGTGATAGACATAATAAATTATTTAGGATATTTGGACGAAAAAAAAGTGTGTTTCTGTCCTAATGATTTTTTTAGTAAATCGCATACTGAAGCACAACATACCTTCATACGAAATCGCGATCCGCGTCTGGCAGTTTCGACAGAATACAGACCACATCGATTTATTTTGTTCGATTATGGTAACGTGTCTATCACGTTGAGGTTAGCTACGCCGGGATTCGTTTCAGCAAGTAGATATCCATATATTTAAATGGACCTTGTTCGAGCATACGTAATTCTAAAATGTAGCATCGTACTACAGATGGCGTTTACCGCGCCATTTGTGGTATTTTCTAAAACGCGCTGTTAAGACAGCAGGTAAAAGTTGGTCTGTGTTCTGTCGGAGCTGTCTGCGACGCACTGATGAGATCGGAAAGATCGAAATCGCGATCCGCATCTGGCAGTTTCGACAGAATATAGACCACTTCGAATTATTTTATTCGATACCTTCATACATACAATTGATTTTTCCAATATTCCTTTATTACCAATTTATATTTATGGTAATCTGACATAAAAGAGTTTTATGAGTAATACATTAAATCTTTTACAACATTGTCACATCTTTGTTAATTGGTAATTTCATTGTATGTATTCATAACCTGATATAGTTGGGACGATCAAAATTGGTAAAATCCGCAATGCATTATCTGTGAGAATGGACGTATCTTCTTTCTTGTTTCTACTTGGGACTGTAGTCATTTGTTGGGTTTGGACACACCCTTGTTAAATTAGGAAATGCTTCATTAGTAGTAATAGTAAGCGGTGAAGCAGATTACTCAGATACGTAAAAGATCAGGGTCGGCTTTATAACTGCATGGTTGGAATTATATCCTTAAACAAGCGCCTTTGCTTTCCTAAATTTCTGAGAATGCTGAACTTTCTTTAAAGTCCGATGCTGGCAACATGTTCAAATTCTG
Source organism: Agrilus planipennis (assembly GCF_000699045.2). Taxonomy (NCBI): domain Eukaryota; kingdom Metazoa; phylum Arthropoda; class Insecta; order Coleoptera; family Buprestidae; genus Agrilus; species Agrilus planipennis. The sequence goes on along the minus strand of NW_020438907.1, from coordinate 532,880 downwards.
CTTGTCTGCATCTCTTTCTGTTACACATTAAGTGGTGTAATGTTATTCCTTTTTCTTAATTAGTGTCCACTGCAATTCCTACCTAACATCTCTCTCCTATGTTTACGATATTCCCTACAACGTCAACAGCAGCCGCTATAGTCTAGTTAGTAAGTTGAAAGAAGAAAGTAAATGTGACAGTTTTATTGCGGACTATGTCAATTTTGAACGTCCCAACTATAGAAAATATTATTTTATAAGGAATCCAAGACAGATCCTGTCTGTACTTTAGTAAACTTTACCTCTAACGTATAGACGTTCAAATACAGGCAATCCTCCGATCCAATAAGTTCCGGTTTCCGTTGAGCTATATCACACTGCACACATTTATCCCGATGCTCGGTTGCGTCTAGAATTCCTTTCCATGGTTCTGGAGGCTGCGGAGCCTAAAAATATACATTTGTTACAATTGATCACTGTCAGGAATAAAAACCAGGTGGGTTATAAGTTGATTTAATAATGCGTTGAATTTAACCCTACAAAAATTCAAAGTGTCTCATTGCTAATAATGATTAAGCACGATTAAGTACATGGAAATGGTATGATAAAGATTTCTAAAACATTAGAAAGTATTTTCTATTTTTTTAAGTTTACTTAAACTAAGACTTAACGCGATGACTATAAAAATCGGCAGATCACGCTCAGAAAAATTTTTTATTCTTTTAACTACTTTTTATGGAATATTTCTTAAATATACTTTGTTCTTTCACATAAACCTTGAATAATTCAAACTATTGCGGCAATATTTTGTCTACATTTGTTGTAGCGTTTATGGGACAATTAATAAATATACATATAGTACACAGGTCAACAAAAAAATATTTGTAAAAACTTTTTAAACTAATTTACCTAAATTTTATGTATTTTTGGATGCTGAAATCGTATTCGATATCAGTTTTTTTTTATCACCCATAATTTTCTCGCAATATGACATCAATTGTATATTTTAAAAAATAGGGAAAATTTTGATAAATAAAAATTAAAAAAATTAGTTCTTTATTAAGTAACAATTTTCTCTTACAAAAATAATAGATTACTAAATATTAGAAACATATTTTTTTTTTATTTTCTCTCTGTAAAGTTTCTTGCATGGCTTTTTCTCCGATGTGAAGCATTCTGTTGCTTTCTGTGAAGGGTCCAAGAGTAATCACCCATCACGTTTATATTCCACCTTCCTTGGTATCGTTTCTTCATTTCTTTGATGTCCTGATGAAACCGTTCCCCTTGCTTTTCACTCACATCACCTAAGTTTTCAGGAAAAAAGTCAAGATGGTTATACAAAAAGTGGACTTTAACTTTTATCAGACAACCAAAACTTTTAAAATTGTTTATCATATTAGATGTGATAAATTCATAATTAGCAACTTTTACATTGCCCAGAAACTTCGTCACAACTTCCCTAAATGATATCCAAGCCTCTCTTTCGTTTGTACTCATCGTTGCTTCGAAGTTAGTATCAATTTGCGAATATCAGACCCAACTAAAATTCCTTCTTTCAGTTTAGCTTCTGATAAATGAAGAAATTTTCTACATAAATATTTAAAACAATCACCATCTTTAGGCAAAGCTTTTACAAATTGTTTCATTAAGCCCAACTTAATGTGTAGTGCTGGTAAAATAATTTTTTTGGGGCCAGCCAAAGTTGTATGCAAATATTCTTCTGGTCGGGTGTCAAAGTTTTTCTTAAAGGTCATTGTTTTTTGGACCAAACATGGAAACTTTGTGAATCCCTTTTGTTGGCCAAGACGAATTGAGATAACTTTTAAATCTCCACACAGCATCCAATCATGTGCTGTATAGTTAATTTTCTCTAAAATTATATTAAATTTCTTTCATATGGACCGAATGAGCAACAAGCTAAATGACATAAGTATTCCCATTGTGTAATAATACACCTTTTAAATTTGTTTTTGATGAGTCTATAAAAAGTCTTCAATCTTCCTTTTTGTATTCAATACCAAATTCGTTCATCAGGCCGTCAATATCATAGCTGTAAACCAAATTCTCTTCCTGACTGAAAAATGTTCAGTAAACTGTTCAACTTTTGTTCTGTAATGATAAATACCTAGATATTTCATATTCCAATAAATGTTTTTCTTTTAATCTACAACCAAGCAATTCTGCTTTTTTCTTAGTCAAACCCAAATCTCTCACTAAATCATTTAACTCAGTTTGTGTAAGCAAGTGTTGATTTAAATTTTCCGGGGAATATTTGAATTCGTGATCAATTGATTGACTTTCATTAAATTCTGGACTGGACTATAAAACATCAACGATAGACTTAGGACGTTCCGGTCTATGTCCTACCGGCCAATTAACTGATCTAACGTTAAGATAAGTTTCTTATTTTTAGAATTATGTCCAGAAACATCTATGCTGCAAAAATAACAATCGCTGGAATGATTTTTTTGCTCTATCCATACCATGGGTACTGCAAATTTAAAAGCTTTCTTCTTTTTGTTGTACCATTTCCTAAGATCCTCGATACAAACGTAACATTCTTTATATGGAACCCAACATTGTCCCGATTACCGATTTGTACACCAAAGTATGTAAAATATACTTTTTTTGCAAAGTAATGTCCCTTTGATTTTTTTTATTTGCAAAGTTACCGCATATATAGCAAAAGCCGTTAGGAGAATTTTTACAACCACTTTTATCCATATTAAGCTGTGAATGTTAAAGCACATACATCAAACAATGCAATGTGATGTTTTATTAACTGGAAGAAAACAAAAAAATATGGAAAGTAGAAAGAGGAGACTGTGGTAAATATTAATTAAAAATTAAAAGGAAGACTCACCTCTAATTACCACAAAAAACTTTATGTTTCCCACGTATGAAGTGGGCGAAACACGTGTCCGCTCAAATAAAGTTTTTTGTGGTAATTAGGGGTTAATCTTCCTTTTAATTTTAAAAGAAAATATGCAATTTGTCAGAACCACCAGCCTGATTACATTTCGTATTATTGTCAACAATATAACATTAGAAAATACTGCCAATGTAAAAATATTTAAACGGTCAAAAATATTTGTCATACATTTTGGTTAATAAGATTTACTTTTATTTAATATTGAAACGTGAGAAAATGGAGGGTGATACGACTTTTTTGTTATCAGCTCACGACATTACACAGAAATTAATTAAAGTTACGTAAATACGTAATGAACCTATAACAGTTAACTAACGACCTTGTTCTAATGACATCATGCCTAATATTCTTTTCTATGCGATTAAAGTTCGATTTAATTTATTTTAAGTTAATAGCTCACAAACGTACTACACATTGGAAAAAGTGCAACATAATTACTTCTAATTTAACGAATAGGTTTGTTTTTTTACATTTGCATTGAAATATTAGGCAGTTTTGTAAGTAGAAAAGAAACAACTATTTGTAAAATTTTGTACGCGCACACTCAAACTACTGCAAGTATATTTTCTATACGTTTTCTTACCCGAAATCGAAGTTTTCCTAGAGGTGGTTTAGCATACGGAATTCCCTTAAAACTATAATAAATATCTCCTTTGTATGTCTTCTCCTTAATTCCCCTTAAAGCACCTTGCTCCACATTTATGACTATATCGCTCATTGTGATGTAAGTGTCTCAAAAAGTAATGGGTAACTAATACACACACGGCTTTTTATTCGACATGGGAGTTGAATAAAAACATAGTATCTTATCTTACATTTAAGTGGATACCAAGGACTACTTGTAGCACAATGCAGTTGGCGTAGTCCGCTTATTTACTTCACTCACTTTACGACGTAAACTGGCAATACTTAACGGAATCAGCGAAAATGAATACACAACAGAACTAGAATTTTATAAATATACATACAGTGCGGTCCATATGTATGGAGACCAACCATTTCAGGCGTAATTCTGAAATTTGAGGAAACAACACCGAAACAGATAGGGTGTGAGTTGTAATAACAACTTCGGAATTGTTGTGTAGATTTTTGTCGATTATTTCTGAAGTAAATCCATACATTTTCAAAGAAGTATGTTAAGGACCATAAAAATGTGCACTAATATCTTTATTTAGAAGGCTCCCTATCTCTATTATTGACAAGTATATACTTCGTTAACACTCTCTAGAGATGTGTCCTTCCAACGTCTTGGCCAAAATTGTAGGTAGTGATAAAAGAGCTCATTGTACTCTCGACTCTTATTCATTAAACATAATTTTTCGCACAGTACCTGCCAAAACTGATCCGACGGGACTTGAACCTTGACAAACCATGTACAAACTAGAATGAGTGGATCGGCTTGCGAGTTTCGATGAGTTAGGGAGCCGGACCATAGGTTTAACCATAATAGGCGGGTTCATAAAGAAAAACCAGACTAAGACAAGTCCCTGAAAGAGGGCAGCAGCTCTTTCAGTACTCAGAGTGGCACAGATCACGAGGATCGTTATGGCATTCTGATGCACAATACTGCGTTGAGGAAGGCAACGGAAAACCACCACATTATGATCCCGAGTAAAATGTACGTTACAAATTAAATGATGGCGTCCTCTCGGGTAAAGCACTTCGAAAGTAAACTAGTCCCCCTTTCGGATGTCCGGACGCGGACTACCTCGGGGGATGTCATCGATAAATGTAATAGCGGCAGGTATAATCCTTCACGAGTCGGAGCATGGAATGTTAGGACAATCAGGAAAGCAGGAAAATTAGAAAATTTGAAAGTTGAAATGAATAGATTAGAATTAGATATAGTAGGCATTACTTAAATCCGTTGGTTCGAAGTTGGAGACTTCTGGAATAGAGACTTTAGAATAATACATACAGGATCGGTGGAAGGTAATTTGGGGGTAGGAATTTGTAATGCGTAGGAAAGTAAAGCAAAATGCAGAAAGTTATGTACACACAAGCGATATGATTGTTATGGTTAAATTAAACTCGAAGAAGAAAAAGTAACAAAAATATTCAGGGGGCAACAAATTCAAAAGATTTCAGGCCAACACACAGAAACACTACTACAGATCCTTTCACAATAAGTCCAGGAGTCCACCCCGATAATCTCCATCTATTTTTACATTTGAGTTACCTAAGGTATATCAGGCACCAAATTGAAATTCTACTCAATTGACAATTACACCAATCCCTACTTATACGCCACAGAACCCTAAAAACAACCCAAATAACCTAACATCGAATCCATACGAATCAAACAACCAAATAACACAAACACCCGAATAACCCACACTACAAATAAATCAACCGCAATTACAAACGACACTAACATTACCAACCCCTCAAAAACCCCGCACTAATTCACCAAACAAAATTATGCAAAATACTACATTATTAAATGCTTTTGCGGAAACAAAGCAACCAGCTACCCCTAAATTTATACTACCACCGACGTTTGATCCAAGCTCGGATTCTGCTTCAACTTTTTTATCAAAGTACATATGATAGAATAGCTGCGTGTAATGGTTGGAAAGATACACATAAAATTGTTTATTTCGGAAGCTTCCTAGAGGGACCCGCTAATATTTGGTATAACAAATACACAAAAAATGAACAAAATAGGGAAAATGATTGGGAAAGAATTAAAAACGATTTCAAAAAAGAATTTAACGGGGAACAACTAATGTGTAAATTAAAATTTAAATTTCAAAATCGAAAACAACGCGATAATGAAGATTTAATAATGTACTATTATGATTTTATAAGTGTAGTCCATACGAAATAGACACCGACATGCCTTTTGAAACATTTAGGGACCAATTCGAAAATGAACTACAGTCGTCATTTGCAGAAACCTATTATCTATTGAGTAATGGTATCACAACTTTTGATGAATTTAAAAAATTAGTATTACGGTTAAGTGAAGTTAGGAAGAGTTTTAATCGATTGAATGACGGCCCAAACGTCACTTTTCACAATAACACCAACCCACGGACCAAGGTCATCTCAAGAAAATACAAGAAACCACGCATCCAGCAACAGAGGAGATATACGGCCGAGGATCCAGCAAAACAATCGAAATCCACACTTAAGACCACAATTTCGTCCCTGGAATGCGAATAATTATTATCCGGCTCCAACATCAAGGGGTAATTTTCACAGAAATTACCAAAATCAAAACAGGAGATATCAAGTAAACGGGGATCGATGGTCTGTCTGATCGCAATTAGTCGACTCGGGAACGCGAAAATTAAAAGTCTACCCTTAAGAGAGTAACCAGTGGGAAACTCAAAGTGTTGGTGACGCTACCTCCTGGATGATGATGATGATTGCAACACTCCTATCAATGTAAGTAAACTTCTTAACTTTTTCGGTGTATTGATTTACGCTCAGAGAAAGATCCTTTTTATGAACGTTTCTGTTCAATTCTCTATATCATTTTTTATAATAAAGTTGTTATTGTTTTTCAATCTTGCTTTTCTTGTCATCTTAATGCCTTACCCGTAGTCATGCCAAAATAATCAAGATGCATTATAATCAGGTAATTAAAATAAATAATTAACGAAAAAAACCAAATTAACAAAATACCGGCGTCATGTATGGTGGAAGCGCTGTTTCTGAATTGAGCGTGACAATATTGACGATCGAATGATTATTCAAGTGATTTTCTTGCGTATCAGGAAGTCATAGTCGTGGTTCGAAAAGCCCTCCAACGATTGCCGTTAATAGATGTTAATAACTCGGTATCTTAAACAAAACGAAAATGGGTAGTCAAATGGCTTAAAAATTATTTTCAGGAAAAATATTTTGTTTGGAAGTTCCTTAAGTTCGCCTATGGACACAGATTACAGGATGGCAAACTTCTATTTTGAATTTCATGCCGATTTGGATTCACGCAGAAGGCGGGTCTAGTATTCACGTGACGATACACGTGAGCAGTTCCACAAACGACACAAAACTGTAAGGAAACCGATTCCATTTTGGCTGCTTTACACATCGCAGAACATCTATACATTTTTTTGGAACAAGTTCTTATACTCGTATTTCATGTATTTGCGTTGTGCTTACCACTTACCAAGATGAAAACTTTTTACATGAGCTCTTTGGTTTGAAGATTTTCAGAAGTGATTGCTTCACACCTTACCAGTTACATTCAAATTCGACATCACTTAAACGTGTCTTTCATGTCTTTTGAACGTTTGTATGCATGTACAAATCAAATACAAAATACAATGGACATGAAAGTTGTTTTTTAAATATTTACTGGAATTTATTATAGAGGTTATGTACATTTTATGTTGTGCTTCTATGACCATAAAAGATAACAGGGATAATACCTGTACACATGCGCAAGCAAGGGAGCCAAAGCAGAATCGGTCCCACTAGCGTCTTGTGTAAACGACTGACGAAATACGCAAATAATAAACAATTAATATTGTACCCTTAACGGTAGTAGACTTCATCTGTAAGGGCTCGCCCTCATTGCGAACGCAAAACGGCACATTTCTAAATATAGGGAGCCTGAGTAAACGTACCAATTCCTTTTGCTTGTTATCCTTGAATATGTCATTATTAAAATCTATTTGAAAGTACCAAATTATATTCTGAAATTATATACTCATGGAGAGTTTGTACGTTAAATTTATTTTCATTTAATTCTAGCAACTGAAATAATATTTTGAGTACAACAGCTTTTCAGTGAAACATATTGACAAGGTGTTAAGGGAGAACTTGTTTACAGTTTTGTGATTACTCCGATTGTGACAATAAAACGAACGAAACCAATCATTTTATGTGTGCAGTTGTGAGATAAAAATTTATCCGGAGACCACTACGAAATTGCGTTGTTGAACTTCCGTTCTGCTAGAATGTTTTCAAATAAAACTAGTACCGAATTTGGTTTAATGCTTTTAGTAAGAAGGTTTCTTAAATACTAACTAGCAACTTTAAATTTACTTAAAACTAGAGAACAACTAGTAAAGGAATTTATGACCTAAACAGTTTAAGAAATTTTCCAAGAAATGTTATAAAGTTGAACCGAACAAAACAACAAAGACATTTCAAATGTAATGAAAGTAAACAATTACACTAGATTTAACTAAACGGAAATGTGTTTGAATTAACATAGTTGTAAAAAAGCCAATATAATTATTAGCACTAAACACCATGTATGTTATTATTAACAGTAGTAAGATTAACTTAATCAGTATAGAGAGGAGAGACGCGTGTATTTTGCAGTTTAGACGTATAGTTCAGGACTAGGCTAATTAAGTCTAAACTAGGACTAGACCAGTTTATTGCAAAAATGGGTTCTAGACAACATTCGTGTGCACAAAAAGTTATGGAAAATTGGTTATAAACAAATAGGCATTGGGAAATGAAGCTTCGTTAGTCTCTTTTTCGTTTTTCCTCTATACTAGTTTTAACTTTAGAAAACAGTTTCTAAATGGGTCATTCCATAAAAATAGGGTGATTTCTGAATTTAACTTGTCATAATAATAGTTAAAGTCCAATTAGATCGTCAATTGCTACTTGTGGTAGATATTTAAATCATTGTACCACAACTAATACCGTATTTTACAAGAAATTTAAGGTTTTACAATAATCGTCTAGGGACTAACGAGTATACCTAGGGACTAATGAAAAGGCTAACTACAATACAATTTAGGCATCTGGGAACTGACAAGTATAACTAGGGACTGGTGAGAATACTTACTACTTTAAGAAAACAATCATATACGTAAAGTTTTTCATTTATTTGTTATCAAAAATGTTATGCTAATCACAGTGAACCATAATAACTAAATTTTTAATACAAAATCAGTCGTTTACTTTTGTAATAATGTACGAGTATTATCAACTTTATCCTCAGTCTCAAGTATTGACTCTGACCACTACTGTCACCTCTTGTAGCTTAGTGGTCACAGCATTGGTGCGTAAAGCCAAAGGTCACGGGTTCGATTTTCGGCAAGGGTGTGACAACAGCAACAAATTTTTCCCTCATTAACTTGAGGTAGTTTATAGTGGGATTGAAAATTAAAAATTAATTTTCACATTAATATTTGTTTGTTATTAACGTATTTTCTTGTTTCTTCATGCGATAGTGATATATATAGCTATTAATTTCAGCAATATATTCACTAGTTTTCTTGCTATTCTCGTTCATAGTGACAGCTCGAAATAGAGCCGTTTCGGTGGAGCGACTGACCCTGTATGCGTCCTGATCCCTGTGTAGATCTTTCTCCTTTAATATCGTGTTACGAATAAATCTGTCGACCAATCGTTCCACAGCCTGAAGAAAGGAGCTAAGGCCCTAAAATCGTCCTATATACGTCTGTATGAGTCTCAGAGTGAGGGGTTATGATTTCTCCTCGCCTCCTTAAGGTGGTTTCTATTTCTCAATTTAAGCCTCTCCAAGGTGTCATTCCACCAACAGATGCGGATATTGGTGCGGATCGGTTTGGTGGGATAGTTACTAGCGAATGACACGCTGATAATTTTCGCAAAAATTAGCGACTGACCTCTTCTAGGGTGGGAAGGTCCCTGATGTAAATATTAAGTTCCGTCACCAGGGTGAGTGAGTTTCGTGAGTAAGTAGTCCAGTACGTGTTCCGAGAATTATGAAACCTTAAGGATTCACTAGGGGCTGTTTTTCTTAAAAAAAAAAACGTTACCTAAGCATGATCAGATAACGATGGCTTGTCAGATACTTCCCAGCTTATAATCTTGTGTGTAATGCTTCTTATGGTATTGCTAAAAGTGGGAGTGTTCCACACGATTAGGATGTCCAAGTCAATGGTGACCAGGAAATCCAATAGATCGGTGTCCCTTGAGTTGGTATCAAAGCTGTCTCACACCGTGTGGTGGGAGTTAGCATCACAACCTATAATTGAAAGGGTATTGTTATAACGACACTAACTCACCAATAAGCAAATCTCCAGAGGAAGGTTTTGCTCACTATCATAGAGCAGATAGGTCGACGCGATGATGTATCTTCTAGTAAGACTAATACAGCTGCTGCCGGACCTCCAGTGCAGAGATTTGGTGGAATAACGCTAAAGTCCTTGATTAGCACGCAGGTTCTGAGTCTCACGCAGGTAGGGTTCCTAAGACAAAAAGAATTTCCTAATCCTTTCTCTGCGGGATATAGATTTGCATTCCGTGCTCTGTGTGCTGTATAGGCAGCCTATCACTTGTTGAGCCATAATCTCATTTCGCGAATATGTGCGCTATTGCAACATGTTAATTAACAATTGTTGTACGGCTAACGCCTGTGTTTTCTAGACAATGAAAAAGAATCGCATTTAAAGAAAAGAATCGTTAATATTCATTACATCATGAAAATATAACCAATAGTAAAATGTCCGTGTCAAACAATATATAAAAAACAAATATAATTTTCAGAACATTAATACTATTTTTGGGTACGATATTTTTCAAAACATTTCAAAATACATTACAAATTACAAATACAAGTGGTACATTGCACTGGGCACATTTGTATGAAGTTTCTTTCGTAATTTTGTTTCCGGCACACCACACATCTTTTGACCACGAGTTTATTCTTCTCCAGATGGTTGGAAAAATACCTTGCTACAAGCCTCTTTGGTGTTCTTCACCTATGTTTTTGCTGCTGGCCTTAAGCCCAAGCTTTTGATATTTTTCAACAATTCCTTTTATTAAGTTGATTTGAAATTGCAGCAGTGGAACATTTCCGTCCGTTTTCATTTTATATATAATCTGAGCATTAAAAGCGCTGAGGTCCAGGAGGTGAAAAAATATTTTTCTGTACCATTTTATCGTTTTTCTTACGGACTCTGTGGAACTAAGCAACGTATCTGTTTTGTCAAAGGCTTCCATGTTTACATTATAATTTAAAATACATTATGGCTTTTGTTTACCCTCACGTTGTAAGGTTTTACCACAAACTATCACTTTATGAGTATGAATTATCGATAGCATCTTAATTTCATGCTTATCTAACCATGTGGTTGCTAATATATTTCCTGCTGCGTAACATACGTATTCATTTCTTTTCAAATTATCAATATATACGGAATGCCACTTGTTAAGATATTTTTCTAGTAATGTCAACACGATGCTTCTGAAGATTTAGATTCTATGCTTTCAAGGCCAGTATTATTGCTATTCATTAAAATGTTATATAATTCTTCTTCATCATAAACCTTCTTCTCTTTGTAAGACACTTTTGGAATGCAAACTCGCCTAATAAGTCATCTAAATAAAATAATACAAGGAAATGAATGTGGCCTCGAAGTAAACTCATTTGGTTAAAAAGAATATGTGGTGTCGCCATCTCAAGATGACGTCGTTGCTTCCTTCACCACCTCAGTGCTTTCTCACTTTGAAAGTGATGCGACCAAAGTCGTAGAAGGGCCACTTGCCTAGCGCGGTCAGTGCCCTTACTTGAGATTCGGAGACCACCACCAAATGGTTGAAACCAAAGATATCAGCCCCCTTTTCCTTGGTGGACTGCTTCACAACAGGCCAGACATTTGTATGGATGGGTTAAAGCCCTCCAAGCATTTCAACACAATGGCCGATTCTTTCAATGGATCCGGAGCCACTGCCTTGAAAGACCGCTGAAGGAGTTCCACCTCTTCCACTTTAAGTTTTTCTCCTTCCAAGGAGTTTAAGGGAGCGAAGATACAGGCCCCCCTTCCTTGCAAGAGGAATCGTTTATTTTAGGTCATTTCACGGGTGGCAGAAGATGCAAGGCCTCCGAATAGGCCACCCTAACACTACTTCAGAATAGATCTTATCCAACACCATGACGGTTAATGTATTGACCCTGTGGGCATTCGTCAGGGTCACTTTGCCGAGTGTTCGCCCTCGCTGAGATTGAGGTGATCGAAGGTTCTTTCCTCTTCTGTGTCCACGGTGGCGACAGATAAGGAGTTACCAGCAGTGGTCTCACTATTCTTCTTCGCATTTTCTCTGCGAAGCTTCTTCTTAGCGGCCCTGCAGAATCACTTACGGGGACTAGTCCCTTTTTTGTTAGGGGGGTTCGGAGCCGACACTTTTTCAGCCGAAAAGGATGAAGGCACAGCTTCCCTTCTTCTCCACGTTCCTCTCTCGTGGGTCCGGGTCTTCCTCCATTTAGTTCCCACAAGTAGGGTAGAAAATAATCATTCTGTTATTGTAGAGCTCCACGTCCACGAGGTACCATTGGTTGCAAATGGTCAATACTCCAAGTGCCCAACTAATCCTATTTCACCTTTAAAGTCATTCTTTTAAAGTCGCTATTTTTTAATAATTCATTTACTTGAGTCTACATACACTCCTTTGTTGTGCCAATACATACCTATTTACCTACTTGATTTTTATTAGCTTTTGAGTCCATTCTTATGCGCTCCACCAATCAAACTAAAAATCAATAATTTCCATCACTAGGTATGTAGACCAAGACGTGATCTGTTCAGTAGCTGCTGTTATCTTTTCGTTAATGTAAGTTGTGTATTCGTCAGTCAACGTCTTGCTCACCCCCCTTTTATCGTTACTATTTGATTCTGTTTTATGTGTGTTAAATAATGGTGTTAATTAGGGGTTTGGTTCATTTCTATGCTTAAATTAATCTGTTTATTTTCATGGAATTGTTTTGTCTTGTTTTCTTAATTTTACGATTTTATAATTCAATATTAACCCTCTAATAAGATAATTCGCTACAGTGCGCGACAAATCCGTTAGGCACGGTACGCGTGATACCGGCGGTTTGAAGAGTAGAGATTACCCATTCAGCTGAACCATCAAGCTGAATACAGACGAACGGCAGGTTCTAAAAATAACAACCAAAAAATAACAAATCCTTTAAATAAGTAATTGAGAAACAGTAGCATGATTACAGAAGGAGTAGTAATACCTTCAATCTTTAACATTATTTTAAGCTTTTCAATTAATACTCAAATTTTTTAGTAATCAAATTGCGTATGTATGTAGGTAACTACAGCAAAAATATAAGGAACTAGGTGCTTTTTGTAGTAAGGGTAAGTAGTAACGTGTAATTTTTAGTGGCAATCTATAAATCCATACATGTCGCTCAATTTCTTTCTTACATCATGCAACATGATATGATCACAGCTAGTGTCTCGTTGTGTGCTACAGTTAGTCAATTGATCTACAACCTTCATTTTTGTCGAGTAAAATTAATTAATCTCAGAATTTTGCTTTTGTATACACTTCCGAAATGTCCTATTAAAATACCATATTACTGCGATTTTATTAGTAAATGTATAAGATGATGCTACAGGGCTTGTTGTAACAATATCTTGAGGCAAATATTATCTCACCCCCTCACTGTTCTGGTTTAGAAGTGCTACTTATTTTAGAATTCGAGATTATAAAAGAAAATCGGACAGGGTATCACAAAGAAGTGTATTATCCTCAACCGAAGTATTAGAAAATAAGTGTAGCATACGAAAACCAAGCCAAATGTTCAACTTTTGTCGTGTAGGTAAATAAATAGAAAAGATAAAATTAATGAATGTCTTAAAGTGGAATATGTTAAAATGACTCCCAGCTGACAACTCTTCGGGGTGACTAACAGATAAATAAATTTTTGGTATTTATGGATCATTTAATCAAATACGCAAAATCCACTCGGGAGAAACCCATTCTTTTATCTACTGCTTGACGCCCACAACTCGCACACTAATTTGGAAGTCATGGAGAAGAGTGAGGCTAATAACGTACTCATGTTGTCAGTTCCACCTCATTACTCGCGCAAATTGCAACTGTTAGATGTTGGCGCCCACGGTCCTTTCAAAAACTATGTAAATCGCGCACAAACAGCCTTGATGTATAATCATTCGAGATATACTATGTGCATATACGACATACCTGGTATAGTAAAAGGTTCATTACCACTCTCTTTAAGCCTTGCAAACATAACTAGTGGTCTAAAACCATCCGTTCATACGGCTTTTTAATGTTGCTATCTTTCAAGACAGTGATTTTGCATCATCTTATGTCACTGATCGTCTAAATCCTATTGAAGATGCAGAAGAAGACTCAGAAAATGTAACATTAAGTTTACAAAATTCAGGCCTATTAAAATCTACTCCCGAACGTAACATAAGCATTTTTGAAATTATAGATGATATCGAAACTACAAAAGAACCAACTTCCACCAACTCGGGATTGCAGAAACAATCTTAATCTTCAAAGGTAAGACCTCTTCCGAAGGTTCCACCGCGAATTCAAATAATATATTGCAGTTATAAAATACAATTTGCTTTTTTAACTGATCCACCTGAAAAGGAAGCGTTAAAAAAATAACAAAGGAACAGTAAAAGAATAATAATGATGGATCAGAAGAAAAGGCGAGGTTAAATCAATAAAAAAGGATAATGATAAACAAAAAGTTAAAAAAGGAATAATTAAATTTGATTTGAAATCTAAAACTTAGAGTGATATAAGTCTGTGATAAGGAGGAATTGGTAGAACGTATTTTAAGTAAAATGTAGCACATGTGGAATGTGTGAAAAAGAATATTACATCATTTGTTTGTATTAATTGCAATTCTGATGAAGACTTAATTTAGTTAATACCTACTATTATTTATTTAAGTACCTCACCGAAACTTAAATAAGTACCTGAAGAAAAACGAATCACTAGAAATCTGATAGGCTATATTTAATGCAATGACGAACATAGTTTCACAATATCTTTGATTGTAAAGATGGTCTTATTGTTTATTAATAATTCTTGTGCAACGTTTCGTTGGTTTCTCAGTTTTATCAATTACTAATAGTGCAGGATCCAAACTAAAATTGTTCTTCACTCATCTGGTTGCCGAATGGAAAGTATTTTTATCAAAAACATTATGTCAGCAACTACATCGCTAATGGGTTGCCTCATGAAATATGCTCATAGCTATTAATTAAAAATACCCTAAGTAAATTTTCTTTCAATATTATACTGAGTAGCTTGTTAAAAAAATTTGGTTCCTGTGAAAGATGTAAAGCATAAGGACTACACAGCACATAAAAGTTGCCTATTTCTTCCTAGTAGTACCTATTGCACTCATTTACTTAATCATTGTAATACATATCACTCAGACTCACTTAGTTTCCTTCAGCATGTCATTAATTTTTTCAAATATTTCCACCTATACATAATCCCATGTGTTGTTCTACTTGTCGGATCTTGAAATTATTATATTGTCATAATCTTTGTACAACCACTTGTCATCTTGAAATCTCTTATCAAAAAAACAATTATTATCAGGTTTAATTTTACTATATGCTAGCCTTTTACTAGAAAAGAAAGTAATTAATATGTTTACTTCTTTACCACGTATGTTCGTCGTTCATTATCCTGGTATTAGTACCATCAATTTTGATATAGTCGATAGCATCTTCAATATCCTTAATTAAAACGACAGGCTCCAAGTCCGTGTTGACAACTGGTATGCCAAAATTTAGTTTTAGGCATAACACTCTACTTACTTCGTAGTGGAACGAAACATCAGTAAAACTCAACAAACATGATTAACTATGAGTTCCTGCTAATAATTAGCTATCAGCTTAGATCATTCATAAAGGTCTGACTTAAATAAATTTATGCTCAAACCTTGCCTTATTTGATAAATTGTAGCAATTTGCTTTCTGCTCACCTACAGAATTAATAGTGTTTTTCCTAATACATTGACAATAATTTTTAATCTGTTGTCTTATCATGAAATTATAGTACTGTTACCGTTTGAAATGTCATTATCGACGATCTACGTTGATGATTATATTAATGCAGTACCTGAAGAATCTATGGATGGATTGTTGAAATTTTCTATAATAAGCGTACTGATATGTGCAGCTATACATCTACGAATGTATTACGACAATGTCAATCTATCACATTTCTCGTATAGTTTATCTTTCACGCTCAATTTTCATTTGCTTTCAATTTGCATAGGATATTATATTTAAAAAAAATGCTCCAAGAGATAAGTATATCTCTTACTTCATTACCAAGTTTATTTTACTTTTTCTTTGCAATGCATACTTGTTACTAAATAATTAGCAATTAAAATAATTAACACGCTTTTCACATAGGTGAGAATCATGTTTCCGACATTTCAACTATTTTGTAACAGTATGTTGTAGATTTTAGTCTACCTGCATGTCAGAGGATATCGATTCAACTATTAGCTATCGGTACTTGTCATTCCATACTGAGTAGTAGTTAAAACTTTCATTCAACCACCATGTAGAAGTATTGATACTGACATATATTGTTTTATCCCAAGTGAGGTTGCTTGGTAGAGAATGTCCTTGCACAACATCGGTGAAAGCCTAAGGATCACTGAACTACAAATTGTCGCCAGTATAATACCTGAGGTGTTACATGTTATGATTATTGATACATTGGTAGACCATTTTCAGAATTATCCAATTACTAAATTTTCAAAAATAAGTTACGCATTATTTTATCCAAAAGACTGAAAGCATTCGTCTCTGAAGTTCGCTAATGCGCATTCTCCTACTGCTTATGCACTATAAACGTTGAGAAAACAGTTATCTCGTTTTATAAATTTCAATTGAATCTCTTAGCAAAATTAACCAAAAGGACCCTGTCAGACATTAATGAATTCACAGTTTATAGCAAATTCATACAGATGGTGTTTACCACGCTGCGTCTGTAGTTATCTATTAATTTTGTTTCAATTTTTATGTTCTGATTAGATAATCTGGCACTTCAAAGACGTATTCTACACTTCCACTGTCCTTTATGTATGTGTACAACGTTTAAGACCAGCGGAAACGTCAAGTCCCAAACACGACTTTGTTTATTCCATAAAAATTGCCAAACTAATTGAAATGAACCCGAAACAAGTACATACTGTCTGGCTATGATTTCTCAGTCTTGGTATTACAATACACACTAACTGAATTACGGTGGTACTAATAAGACAGTATAACTATAAATCCAGAGTGGCGATAAGCATATATGATTTTTGGTAGAAAAAGTTATTTATAAATATAAAACTTGTTATAAAGTGTCTTTGGAAGACAATTGGACTGTATACATGGATAGCAAGCAGTGTACTAACAATTTTATTTAATGGGGCATACTAGAATGCAAAGTAGATAGCCCAAAATGGATGTCCCTCTTTTGTAATCAATTTCTCTTACTTTCGATGGGATTGCCATGGGAAACTCCCTTAGCCTAATGATAGCAAACTACAAAGATAACCTAGATCATTATAAGAGCCAAAAACACTGGAATACAGCCCACCATAGAAGAAAACACAAACGGCTCTTGTCTTCGTGGAAGAGAAATTAAAGCACACAGAAACCCCTTAAGAAGAAGAATTGTAACACTGCAGAGATCAGACACTAATATATTATCCAGATAAAATCTCTATCAACAATACATTTTTTTAACCTTCATGTAAGCCGTAACTGACAGAATTGACGGAGTCTTTGAAAAACACCCGTTCAAGCCTTACCAAAACTGAGGTCTACCGAAGAAAATCGGCATCACCTTTTACCCCAAAGGTCTACCGGGTATCTTGTAAATTTAATACCACCATAAGATTCTCCTGTTTCTACTAATAGATATCTCTTTAACTGACTCCTCATATCTCGTAAGATATCCTACCATATTTCTCTCCGTTTCCTTTTTCACTCCCAGAACGCCTTCTGTTCTCAAACGCTTCCTACCTTTTTTTTTCCGCCACCTCCACCATCCACGTTTCCCATTTATATAACGCTGGAGTGGGGCATGAGTGAATGTTTTTAACGACAGTCAGTCATTAAAGACAAAGTTGTAAGATAAAAGGTCAGAGCACATGAGTGAACGAACAAAATCGATAAAAGCGTAGTACTAAAAATATGAGTGGAATACAAAAGATGATGATTACAATTAGTTTTTTTTTTTAAAAAACATGGATCCACAGTGACATAACTATTTCAAGACCAACATTCTATTCGTTCTTGAGAAAGAGATCAAAAACTGTATTAAGGTCGCTAGCACACTCAACCACCTTTACGCGCTACTATTTTGTATGCAATCCAAAGGGGGGTTCGGAGCAGTAGCAAACTCTCTACCGGTGAGGAGCGTATAAACCATGCAGTACTGCACGGAAAAATAGACCATTTTATCTACTAAAATTGCATTGCTCGAATGTGCTGTTGTTGGTAGTAATTATTACTCAGAATATCAATGAAATGTTTATTTATATTTGAAAACATATTAAAGGCTTTAACGCTTATTTTCGACTCACACTACTATTCTTAATTGAACAAAACTTTTGGCAGGTACTGTATGAAAAAATATGTTTAATGAACAAGAGTCGAGAGTATAATGAGCTTTTTTCTCCCTACCTACGATTTTGCCAGCGCGCATCCAAGACGAAGGGGCACATCGCTGGAGAAAGTAAATGAAGTTATACCAACAGTTATTCGCCGTAAATACCTGGGATCCATATTAACGCGCATTAGACATGACCTTAAATATCCAGTAAATACACTTTGAATAAAGTGGTGATCCCTGTCTGGGTGTCTGAGGTGTGAGTTGATACTAGAGGTGTTATCGTTGCTATGCATTACTTTTGCTACATATTGAAGTTCGGACAGGTTAGATTGGATTAAACAAGATAAACATCGTGAGTGCTATCTTTTCCTGCCGTTACCTTATACTCCTAAGCAATCAAATAAAAGCATTGTTTGATAACACCAGGTAAGCGTTGTTCGATAAGAGCAGGTTAAGTTAGGTTAGTATTGCTGTGGTACTTATTTTCGACTGACGTCAAAAAAAGAAGAGTTTCTGTGAGCCGAGGGTGATAACAAAAGTGTCGAAGTTCATGGTAAGAAGGTGATAGTTTAGGCCGATGGTGTTAGGTAACCTCCAGGATCTCCTCTTCTTAAAGAAGAGCGCCAAAACACACAGAGCTCTCCAAAGAGGTCGCATTCAGAGGGCGAAGCGGGGTCTTTGTGGTCACTCAAGATGGCGTCGACTCGCGTCAGAACCTGAGATGGACGTTGACGAATTCTTCAGTGAAGCTGACAGCGGGACCGGCAAGAGGGTCGCTGGATCACCGGACGGAGAGTGTCCCAAAACAGAGAGAGGATATCAGGATAATCTAGAAAATGAAGTTTTGGTTATAGACTGTGAAGATCATAAACAAGACCCCATTGACTCTATTTCCAAGGTGGAGTCAAGGCTCGGCGCTCTTTAGCGCAAAGTCATAGAGAAGTTGACGAACGTGAAGAATGAAATTAAGGAGATAGTCTACGACCTACAGTCTACAAGCAATAAAATTCAGAAGGGCAAGCTGTGGATGTGGCTGGAAGCAAACAGAAGAGGGAAGGACTTGATAAGAACTGTGGAACGAGGGTCCCAAATCGACTGCGCATTACAGCTGATCATGAGGTCCCCCGGCACCCAAGCAGGTGACGAGTACATAGTTGAGACCGTCTTAAGGTTCTTGGAACCATAAATAGACTAGACAGAAATTAGGAGCTATTCAAGGAGGTAGAGGACCAGTGGTTAGAGGGCTGCTTCAGAGCCTGCACCGTGTCTGAAGATTCGTTATTGGGCGAAGTGGGAGACAGCCTCATAATTATCGATACGGAAGGTGCCAGAGGACACAGAAAATGTCAGTCAGGAAGACTGGTCGGAGCTTTCAAAATAATAGGGAGGTACAAGTGCCTACGAAGATAGAAACATGGAGTCCCAACTCCAACTCCAATATGCAATAAAATCAGATCAGTCTGGGAAAATGAAGGAGAAGACTGACACTTCTCAGCTCGAACTTATTGTTGCGGCTGCATGACAGGGTGAGGTAATGTTTAGTAACATACAGCAGGATTTAGAGATCCTAAATGGTAGGGGAATTACAAATGTCCTTGTAGATTCTCTCGGCCCCGAAGGACGCCATAGTTTATTGGCTGCGACAATGGAATAAACACTAAAATCATCAATGGAGACAAGGCGAAACGTAAATAATACAGAGAGAGGTGAGAGGTAACGAAAAACTAAAGATTAGGCAAGAAGTTGAAGAAGAAGCGCTCGAAGGGGAATTAGCTATGCAAGAGTACTCAGCAAGCTAAGAGTTGAGATTAACCTCCCAAACATGGGAGCGGAAATTATTTACATCAGATAACCTGCGTAGGAAGACGTTGCCATAACTACCAAAGAGAAGAGGGGTGGACAGTAATAATTGAAATGGATCACGTCCCTGGGAACGACCGTTTCGTGAGAAAGAAGGTTCCCAAGATCGCACATCAGAGACGATGATGCTACAATACCCCCGCAGAGATCACACCAAGCAGACATTTCCCCTTTCCATCTAATAGGCGATGGTCAGGGAAGCCTAAATTTTGTTGGAATGCCGACATCACTGCAAAAATACCGAAATGTGGCTCTCTGCGAAGAAGAGTCTAGCGTCACAGGAGCAGAAGTCTCTCCCCAAGGGTGGAAACTTGTTTAAGAAACTTAAGATGGAGAGGAAAATCCTGAAAGGGATGATTAGACAAGTTAAGATAAGCAATTGGAAAGTCCTGCTGTACTGTCTGGAGCGGAACCCTTGGGGGAACGCTTATCAGTTGGCAGGTCTGCAAACCACACATGCGGTGTTCATTAATGCGGAACTACAAAAAATACAGGAAACCAAGCGGCTCTTTCCGGTGGCTACAATGAAAAAAACATACCAATACACGTTGGCGAAGTGAAGTTGACGCTAACAAAGCTCAAAAAAGGCAAGGCGCCGACCCCCAACGGTATAACGGTGTAAATCCTGGAGATTACCGTGTACGGAATTCCGGATGTGATATGTAATACCTTTCAGTACTGCTTTAGTAAAGCTGAGCAAAGCAACAACTATAGACCCATTTGCTTTCTAAATACGATAGTCAAGTTATACGAGATGATTATCAACAAGAGACTTACGGACCACATGGAACAAGAAAGAATGCTATAGGACTACCAGTGTGACTTCAAGAAAGAACAATTCACTGTTGATACTATACAATGAGAATAGAAAGATGGACTGAGGAAATAAAACGGGTCTCGACAACATTAGACGTGCGCAACGCATTCAACTGCGCTAGCTGGCCCGAAATCATCAAGAATCTGAAAAACAAAAAGATCTCACCGATCTCACTTGAAGGCAGTCGCGTTTACGTTGCCAACTCTGAACTGATTACCAATGTCTGCGTGTTGCATGGGCCGGTTTTGGGCCGACTCTGTGGGATATGTTGTATGATGATGTACTGCAACTGAGTGTACCCCAAACCAGTTTCCTCGCTTACGCGGATGACCTGGCTGCCCTGGTGACAGGTAAGAAAAGTGGGTTAGTAGCCACGGGCTGAAGCTGGCTAGTGAGAAAGCATAAGCATTGATCCTGGTTGATGGGGGCAAACTAGATAGAATCTCTTTTAGGCGTGGTGCCTTACGCATTAACAGTATTGATACCCTAAAATACTTGGGAATATGGCTGTCGAAAGACTTAAATATGGGAACACATTGCGCTGTCAGTGTCACGCGCGCAATGGCTTAGTCCCAAGTTCTGAGGAGGCTGATACCCAAGAAGGGAGATCCTGGTATTGCGAAGAGGAGAATCCTTACGGAGATCCTCCACTCCACGCTGCTTTATGGAGCCCTAATGTGGTTTCTGTACGTAGCTAAGCGTAAATATCAAATGAATATGCTTACAAGATGTCAAATGCAAATGGCGATAGCTATTATTGGTGCCCACAGAGAAGCGCTCAGTAGGCAAATAAAAGAGCTTGGGAAGTGGCAGCGCAGAGGGCGAAATAATATCTTCGAAAATTATGCTTTCATTATAATTTTCGCTTCTAACATATATAAATGAAAATGATCAGCACTATTACCTCTACAACGTACTGAAAGTTCAAGGTCATTGTGTTTGCTGAAACAAAAATAACCTTGTGGTCGATGGACTATCATGGGAGTAAAAGAAGACGCCCCCCAGAACACGAGGCCTTACACTGCCGCCCTGCTCATAGAACAACCAAAAGGACAGCAACTACTCCAAATAATACGACTTCCAGACGGCTTGAATTCTTGCGGACCAGAGGAGAGATTGTATCCCCCACGCTGTCAGAAGTTCGGTCACTTAGCCAACACCTGTAAGAGTAAAGAACCAAAGAGACGTGTGTGCCTAAAATGTGGTGATGAAGGACACGTTGTGCAGGACTGCAGCCTGAAACCGAAATGTTTCAGCTGCGGCCATGAATATCTCTGCAATGTGCTCACTATTAAGACTTGGTGAATAAAATAAGGAAAGAGAAAGGAGCCCCGAAATTTCTATTACAATCCTTCAATTAAACTGTAACAGACTGCCGCTGAGGAGGACTGCGATGTGGTATTGGCATCTGAGTCAAACAAGAGATACATGGCTAGGAAAGGGTGGCTGTACGAAGAGGAGAAGTTCACTGCCTACTTCCTGAAAAAGACTGTTTTTACTCGCGGACTGTATGTAACCACCAAAGGAATGACATGGTATGAACTACGGTAACTAGAATTAGGCTGGTTTCGACGTACTTCTCGCCTAATAAAAGCTCAACGGACTTTAGCACTTTCCTGTGTGGATTTGAGCAGGTCATACGCTTGCAAACTGCCCCTCTTTGGTTGGTGGGGATTTCACCGGACACTCGTGCCGTGCCAGAACTCTTCCCTCTAGGACGCTAAAGGCCCGGTCTTTTAGGAGGTGATCAAGGGGACAAAAGATATACTACTGAACAAGGGTTTAGTGCCCTCCTTCGTCTCCGATAATCTTTCGTCAATAGTGGATATTACCAGGATTTCGGGACTCCCTCGGGAATGATACATCACTTGGAGGATTCTGAAGCTAAAAACTATGGGTAATCATATGCTCATAAGGATCACATTGGACAGGTGCTCCCAAGAGGAACAGAAACATCAGTCGGATAGAAAATTATATAAAGTCAAAAAGAATCGTATGGCAACATTCAGACTCGCAATGCAGCAGTCCACGTGGACTGTGCAAAGTCAATGATTATCCTGTTAGTCTGAACAAGATTATAGGCGAAGCGTGTCAGCAGTCCTTTCCGCTCAGAGGCATGACCAATAGAAAACACGGAGAGATGTACTGATGGAACAATGAAATAGCAGCAGAGCGGAAAGTCTTCAAACGCGCTAGGAGACAGCTCCAATGAGAGAAAACCAAAGCAAACGGAAATACACGACCCAACCAATTACATAAGAACTATCGCAAGGAGTGTAGGGACAAAAAAAATTAATCAGGACGGCTAAAGAGGCCAAACAGAGGATCCTTATTAATCAGCTGGAGGATAACACATGGGAAGATGCCTACCAAATTGCCAAAAAGAGACTGAGAACAACCCTTCCTGAGGTTCTGTCACTGGAGGACAATGTCGCAAAGCGCAGGTAACGCTACCCGGCCTGTAGCCCGACGACTTAGCACAAAAAATCCTACGACGCTTCTGACCAGCCACCAGACATCATCACCATCACAAGGTCGCAAGTCCTAAGACTGGTTGGACACGCACCTCCACTCTTTCCTATCCTGAGCTAATCTTCGCATTTCCCTAAAACTAGAACAATCCATATCCTTAACTATTTCCGAACAGTAATCTAATCTCGGTCTACCTCTAAGCCTCCTAACTTCCATTTCTGCCTCTAATATGTCTCTGATTAGACCTTCGTGCCTTAGAAGGTGTCCTATCAACCTATCTCGCCTATTTCTTATTGACTTCCATAGAGTCCTCTGTTCTCCTATTCTTTCAAATGCCTCTTCCTTTCTAATCTTCTCTATCCACGGTATCCTCATAATTCGTCTGTAACACCACATTTCGAACGCTTCTAACCAGACATGATGGAAATTAAAACAACCGTCAAAAGTCTAGTGTGGTGTTAAGGACGTTCCCAAAGACCAGTGGTTCTTAACTTACGAATACAATTTCCCTGTATAAGTTACCCACTTGCACTGTAAGAATTAATTGACCACCATTACGCTCTTTTGCCCCGCCTCCCATGCACATAAGCGAAAAAATTGACCTACTGCGTCGCTTTACTCGACTTGGCAACGTCTCATATTTGTATCGTGACGAACTGATGAAGGTGAAAAGATATCATTACTAAAGTGATACAATTTTTAAGAAAAAAAAGCCAAATAATTTATTTATTAGTTTCGGTAAAATAAAGCTATACTTATATAATATTATGGGAACACTCGGTATAGCAATAAACAATTCAAATGTGTAATAATTAAAGTTCATCTTTTCTGCCGACTTAGTAAAATCGCGGTACAGTGCGACTAACTAGGTCATCGACATTTACACACACATATGTAAACTGCTGAAATAACTATTGCCATTAAACCAATGTAAATAATTTTTATATAAATAGCGTGTAAATAATTGAATGATGCTGCAATAGTGTCAACCCTTGGATGCTGCAATAGTGTCATATCTAGTCATTGATGCAGAAATGTGTCCAACGCTATTATAAAATCGGTTCTTCTCAGAACCACAACTTTTGATAGTCACATCTAACTACGACTACACAGTGGAGTGACTACAATATAAATACATTTTTTTTTTATCATTTTATATAATTGTTCATTTTTATTATTATCAGTCAATAAATATTTAATTTCTGTCTAATATAAATGGTGTAATAAAATAATTCGAAGTACGTATGCTTCAGCAAGGTCCTTTTAAATATATGGATATCTATTTGCTGAAGCATACGTAATCCTAAAATGTAGCATTGTACTACAGATGGCGTTTACAGC
>NW_020438907.1:454056-507902 GCF_000699045.2 Agrilus planipennis | reverse complement strand
CCGCAAAATGGGTGGAAATTTTTCGTATGCGTTCAGAATACAGGCAGGAATTTATAATTAAATTTTAAAGATTATCGTAAGAAAATTTTTTTTTGGGAACGTCCTTAAGATCTTCTACTGTTCTTGTTAAATTTTTAAGGTTCCTTATTGAAACGATTGTTATTTAATGTTTAATTTTAAGTGCTGATGACTTAATGACAAAGCTTGTTTTAACTGCTTAAATAGAATCTATAAGCTAGTACTACAGTGTATATGAATATGTTTAACTTATTTAGTTATTCTATTTAATGTGTCTGTTGTTATTATCAAGTCTTGGTGGGTGTTAAAAAATATGTTAAGTTTAAATAGTTTGGTGGTTGTTTTTTCAAACCCACCCTGTTTTTGTTATTATCAACATGCACAATGTATATTGTACGTACTTATTCATAATAGTGAAATTCAACTGAAACGGAAGTGCGTTTACTAGTCGCGACTTACTAGTTTAAAATTTATATCTATTCATCTTATTTATTATTTGCTTTCCATAAAATTTCAAGTATGTACATACCTAATTAGAGAGATTGCTTATTTTTTTTTGTTTCTCAATAATTTCGTTTTGTTGATTAGATTGTATCTCATGGAATTCTTCCGTCATGATAAAGACAGACAGACTTATCGCCATACAACACGATACCCTTGAGCGTTTATAAACCGATAACATACACCACTCGCCTATCTGTAGATTACATTATGTACAATTATTTAGAGAGGTCGAAATGTTTCCGATAAGAGATTGTATTATATTTTAAAATAAACATGAGTCAAGTAACGCTGGATAACAACGAATTTTATTAACCATCCTATTAATGCTTTAATGCAGCTCAATAGATGTTACGTTAGGCAAAATCAAATAATTGTGTCGTCGTGTGCGTTAGTATTTCTAGATCTGCTTTTTATTGGCACACTTCTGTATTGTTTTGTC
The DNA here is from genome assembly GCF_000699045.2 of Agrilus planipennis. Taxonomy (NCBI): domain Eukaryota; kingdom Metazoa; phylum Arthropoda; class Insecta; order Coleoptera; family Buprestidae; genus Agrilus; species Agrilus planipennis. The sequence continues at coordinate 506,941 of NW_020438907.1, read as the reverse complement.
GATGTGCGCATATGCTGGCAATGATACGAATTGAAGCTACTTAGAAACGACCATGCTCGTTACAACGTATCGACAAAATATTATTTGCGAGCGTTAGTGTTAACTATAAAAAATGAAGACTCAGACATTATGCTTCATCCTTTTTATAATTAGTCAAATTGAATGTTATAAAATTCTTGTGCTCTTCGTTCATCCTGGGAAAAGTCACTTTCTAGCATTTGAACCGCTTTTCAAAGCCCTTGCGGAAAAGCAGCACGAGATTACCGTTGTTAGTTATTTTCCTCAGAAAGAGACGATTGCGAACTATACGGATATTTCGCCTAAATCGAAAGTCTTTACTTATACGGAAGAAATTGTACTGGGAAATTACGACGGAAGTTGGATTTCAACAATTAAAAGTGCACTTGTTCTTGCCGAATTTTCGAAGATATCGTGCAAAGAACATTTTTCCACAAAGGAAGTACAAAATTTAATAAAAAGTGATGTTAAATTTGACGTTGTAATATACGAAATATTTGCTTCTGATTGTTTACTGGGATTTGCTCACAAGTTCAAAGCTCCTTTAATAGGAGTAAGTACACCTGGAACAGTGATGCCATGGGCCTACGATAGAGTCGGAAATCCATCTAATCCATCATTCATCCTTAATCAATTTTACAATCACTATGGACCCTTCGATTTCTCTGAGAGGTTGTACAATACCATTTTGGATGTTTATACTCGTACCATTTACAGACTGTTAACAGTGCCATTTGATAACGAAATAATACGAAAACATTTCGGCAATGATGTGCCTGATGTCCAAGAAATCGTCATGAATACGTCGATGATTCTGTTAAATTCCCATTTTAGCCTTAGTCAGCCTTTTCCACAAGTTCCGGCTATTGTGGAAGTATGTGGGGTTCACATTCAAAACCCTAAACAACTATCCCAGGTAAGCATGTACTTCGCTAATATTAAATCAACTACTTTTCACTTCATACTTATCAGATTTACGATGCTATCAGAACATAATTTTAAATACAAATTTATTGCGCCGTAATATTTTTTAAAAATTTGTTTCGCAAAAGAAAGGATATAATTTCTCTGTGCAATGAGCGAACTTCGGTATTTTCAGTTGTCAAACACAAAACATAAATTAAATCTCCTTGCCTATGCGATGTACATTAGGACAACTATGTAGTTATTACTATGTTACCATGTTTAGTCTTTTCGCATTCTAACTGAAACCTAGTCTTCAAGATACGAAAATTGTGAGCAATCCAATAAACATACAAATTATAAACAGAAGAACTAATTGTTGATATCGGTGACAGAAGAAAGAAAGTGAATGTGAAAACGAACTACACAACAAACAAAAGCATTAGGTTTATTTTTTTTATAAGTTGTTTCTATAAATGTAGCATCGTACTACAGATGGCGTTTACTCCGCCATTTGTAGTATTTTCTAAAACGCACTGTTAAGACAGCAAGTAAAAGTTGATCTGTGTTCTGTCGGAACTGCCTGCGACGCGCTGATGAGATCCAGAAAGATCGAAATCGCGATCCGCGTCTGGCAGTTTCGACAGAATACAGACCACTTCGAATTATTTTATTTATTTCTATATTATTTCCTAGTACGCTACTGTCCCATCTGTATTAATACAATAGTTTACGCCTATACCCAAGTAGGACATAAATGGGTAACTACCTGAGCGACTGCTCGCCAACGTCGTTCGTCCGACCTGTACCATCCCAATGATAAATTCAGGTGTACCCACCTGTGAGGCTACCCACTCGAGCCCGATCACGTCATTCGGGTAGCCCGTAACACCCCTTTCATGACGGGTAACCCACGTGAATGAATCACGGATCTTGCCGGACAACAATGCACGCATGTCATGCATGCGTTTTTCCCAAATAACAAAATACATATTATTCACATAATCTCTCGAGAGTTCTATAATTTTCACTAATAATTGACTTTCGTTCCTTTACGTTCTACGTCTTACTTAATTCTTACACATAGGCTTTATTTGTCCTTTCATGTCGGCCCACCCAAATATCAACAATGCTATCTCGCCAACAATACCTTTCTCACTTGCTCAAATAATCACTACACACATGTCACACATCAACAATTTTTAAAAGAAATACATTTTCTTGAAAGAGTATCAAAGAAAATAAAAATTATATAAACTTAATTCTAAAGCGGTTTAGGTATTTAACAAGTATACATATATTGATATCTTTTATAAATATGTATTCTTAATTGTTATAGTCCAGCCACGTAGTTTACCTATAATATTGTCGTTATTCTTTTGGTTTTAATTTTTATCATTAGACCCTAGTGTTGTCTATAATAGCTTTGCAGTAGTTAATTTTAATTGTGTGTGAATAAACATTTTAAAAATCAGGACCATATCACATGCTGATTCTTAATGCTTAAGTAGTTCGTCTGTACTTTTACGTCGTAAATTATCAGTGGGAGACTCATTCTCGGAATCAGCGAACTCCTTATCATCAGTAAGTGTCGAATTATCAAGTACAATTACTTCATCATTATCAATGTCTGTGATCGACACTTCACGACTCTTTCTTTCAGTTTTTGAAATTCCGATATATCGGCATGTGAAATAACATAATTTTTACCGGTATCACCATTATCTTAGAGTAGATGATGTTCTCCAATATAAGATTGTTTCCTGTTAGATTTTTACTTAGAGATAAGTCTGATCCCAAAACTACCATTTTTAACAAGTATAGGTACTTTATGTACTACTGATCTCTATGTAATGACAGTTTTTATCATAGTAATCTACCACAATTGTTTTTCATATTCTCATAAACAGAGACATTTTTTCGAATTTTTGGAGCAACGGATCAACTGTTTAGTCAATATTTCTTCCGAAGGAATAAAACCCAATTTTCGATAACTTTCCTTTCAAATATGTATTTGACGCGTATGAAAAAGCGTATAAATTGTTGGCGTTTGGGGAAGTTCCTTTTAATTACATATGTTTTATTCAGAACTTTATGTGTTAATGTTACCTTAACTTAACTAAATTTGCTCTTTAAATGTTGAAATGATCCAGTTCACTGACTGCCCCTCTCCATCGGTTAATATGCTCAATCTAACAATATCACCACCGCGGCAAGAATCCTCAACTAGAACAGATTTATCTGTGTATTTGCAAGTGCTGTCGATAAAAAGTATTTCTGAAAAATTTTCAAAACTGTTTTTATAGTTACTTATGAAAATAACCCTTTAAATATTTTTTCAGAATCTACCAGTAAATGCATTTGTCAATGATAAAACTAAGTATTTGTACCTAGATACAATATAAATTCTTCTAAATTATTATCTCTTGTTTTAATATTCGAGTTTATTTTCATTAAATTATAAAACATCCCTTAATTAATTGGTTTGACTAGTAGAATTTTGTAAATTAGAAAGTAATACCTAGTGTTTTATTTACTCAACGTGCTAATATATTTTTAGGTATTGAATTGGAAGTTTACTTATTTGAGATAAGTGCTTCAATTTTTAAATACGAAAACAAATGTTGACTTTCACCTCGTATACAATAAATGATTTCTGGTTTTCGTTTAAGCTTTTGATTTGCAAGCATTTTCCATTTTTAGTTAGCTTAAGATGGACGTATGTCACATCCTTATTTGAAAGAATTGTGAAGTGAAATAAAAGCTTCTCAAACATTGATCACCAAGGTATTGAATCAGGTCAGGCAAGATACCTTTATTTAAATTATTACTGAGTTATTTCCATCTCAATTTAACCAAGACGTTCGGCGAAAAGAAATATTTTGCTTTAGAAGTTTGTGACAGTTTTCTACATAACATTTGCTCCAAATCTATATTTTCCCTTTATAAAAAAATTTCTTTCTGCATCGATGTTAAATGTACCAGTTAACATTTCCTTGATAGGTATGAGATCTAATGTAAAAAGATGAAAATCCCGATGGCAGTTTCGATAAATTTCTTACCAAGAATTTAAGCGTTATTGTTAATGGTTACAACCTTTAAATAATGTATTTCACAAAAATTTTTGTCCTATTTTTAATTTTAACTTCTTATTTTTATTTTTACCGTAAAAAGTATCTGGACCAAAGCTTGAGAAAATTCAATTCTCTGAAACAGATTTTTTAAAACATTTTTTCTGAGACTTATGGTTTTCAAAGTAGCACGGGAAAACTGTTTACTTTTCTTTTTTTTCCAAGACGGAGGTTAAATAAAGGGGCTTTCCATTCCGAAGATCGAATTTTAAATTCATACTGACCTCCCACATATTATTTCAGTGAACTATTAGGTTTCCTAATAGAATTAATTTGCTGTTAATTTATATCAGTTACAGCTAGCTGTTGGAGTTACAAGAGCAAATACTTTTGGTTTGCAAACAAGAAGAATTATTCTATCTGTGATAAATTTGGAAATTTATCTCGAATCTAATTTCATACGTGACCTTCCTCCCCATTCACAATGCAAGGGCTGCTATTGTTTTCGTATTCAGTATAAATTCAGTTAATTTTCTGATAACTAACAAAACGAAAATTTGTGTTGCTGCAGACGTCCTGTAACATAAATATTAGCTACCACATTCTATATACCTCAGAAGTATAATAATATCCATCAAGCATTTGTTTGAAAGCAAAAGTATTCTTGCTATATTAAATTACTCCTTTCGGCAACGTATATATTTCGTAAAGGCAAATTACAACCATTTTTAATATATTGGTACCCACTTTACTTAATGAAACAGTCAATTAGGACCCCACCGAAGTACTCTGTTCGAGGGGGAGGGCGTAACCGATTAACCAACTATTATACCTTAATTTTCCAACTAGAGCTTTACACATACGCCCACGAAACATGCATTTATAGATAAAAAATCGGTTGTCTGTAAAGTCGGTTTACTGACGATAATTGAACGTGACAACGTCATAAGAAAATACTGATGGAATGGTTTCATTTTTCAAAAGAAAATTTTAATTTTATTCGTTTGATAGATATTATGTATGGATATAGAGAAGGAGGTAAATGGAAATGTATTATTGTATAGCAGCTGTCCACGCGGACGCATCGCTTACTCAAGTAGGAGAGAGACAGATGTCGAACGTTGCCGAATGCGGAGGCGCAGAGCGAGGTAACGCCGCATGAGTCATGTTTTTTCGTGCGTGCGGCCGGCTCCATCGAATTATAAGACATTGTCACGTCAAAAATAATTGTCAAACATTAATGTTTCATCAGCTGAATTTCATCTTACTACATATTACCTCAAGTAAGTGAGGGAATCGAATTCGACAAGCTTTCTTAATATAACAGGTTAATTTTACTAGTTAATTCGAATTCGCTTGTGTTTAAGTTTCGTCCATAAATTCGCCATATTATTTAGGTTAAAAGCATTGCGATAGTCTTTTTCGCTCATCATCATCATTGTGACTTCCAATCTCTCCTCTTTAATTCTTAATCTGCTCGAATTTTTAACTATTTTAAGTAAATTTTTTCGCTGTTCGAGGCTCACTATAAATGTTAGCTGATAAAGACCAAAATCTTCCCCAATAGCTATTTTACATTTAGCAGCTGCCTTCATGATGCCTTACATAGAAGACCATATATCAAATAATATCTCTAACTGCGTAATAAGCGCTTATGATTCAGGCATGTGATCAGCAGTATCAATTTTTCAGTATTTTCACTGATTACATTCTTTTTGTCTAAAGGGTTGGTGAGAAAGTTTGATATTGGATTCAAATGTTCTACAATCATTTTGAGTTTGTCTTGTAAAAAGTTTGTAATTGTACGTTAAACAGTTGTCAATTTTTTCCAAAAGCTTTCCGTTTCGGTGATCTCTTTGAAAATCCTGCTCTAGATTAATTTTAACTTTTTAGTAATAATTTTGGCGCTTTCTACTATGTAAGATTAGAATTACATCTTCCTGTTGCCTTATTGAAATAAGGGATTCTGTGGTCCTGTTAGTAATGTATATTGTGTCGGCAATGTTCAAGTTTTCCTTTCCTCTTGTTTAATATCATATTATATTATATATTTTAATACACATAGGAATACCGTTTTTACAAGACGCTTGCTTTTTATTAAAACAAAAGTGTTGGTATTTTTGCGTATTAGAACAGATTTACGAATTATCCTCTCATGCCACCATTGATGTATCAGCGTATGCAATAAAATACTTCTATATCTTACCGTGAGTTATTTGGCTTCATATACTGACCATAAGTCCAATTTCTTGACCTACAGTGATCCCCGAACTAAGAACCGATATTATTTTTATGGTCCCTATGCCCTTTTGTAATCTTGTTACAATCCGTATACAGGAATGCTCTTCGAATTTTAAGCAGTTTTACCTACAGGCGTTTTTAAACGAAATAATGAAGAAAGTCTATTTTTAACACATTTCCTTATTAATAACACAAGTTGAAAAAGTCAACTGAAGCAAATATTCGGGAGGAGTATCCCCCCCCCCCTTGGCTAGGGTCTGACAACCATATATCACTTTTAGTTAATAGTGCAAAGGTAGTCGTGTTTCGGTGATGCCGAATTCCCTCCCGCAGGTAGTTTTGGTTAAAATATAGATAGTCGATGTCCCTCCCGGGTATTAGCCGAGTTCCCTCCCGTTCATATCAGCTCCGATAATTAAGTTAACGACTGCTTACCGATTTTATTTATCGAAAATAAATTTGTGTATTAATTGTTCATTTTAAAAAACTTACCATGAGTGAAAGCGGCAACCTACTATTGCTGTATTTGGCCGTATATCGTTTATACTTTTGTGAATTGCCATTTCAAAGTTGGGAGGCAATTGATGTATGATTAGGAGGGAATTCGACATACCGAAAATTTTAGCCCTAATTAAAAACAGGTGTATGGGAGGGAACTAGGCATTATCTCCTTGTTTTACCGTTTGCTGTTAACTGTAAAACAAGAATAATAGGTTCAAGCAGATTGCTAGTTTGGATGAAGCATCCGTTCATCATATTGAGCTTGAGTCGAAGCAAGAGTTGATGCGGTAGCATAAAAATTGCGACCAGGGAGTTTAAGATTTACATGACAACGTGCTCGTGCCCATGTTGTAAAGGCTACTTTGTGTAACTACAGTTCCAAGTGCTGGTTCATCCGTTCTGCTGTCCAGATCTAGCATTTTTAACCATTTTGTTCTTGTAAACTTGAACAAACAGCTTCAGGGAAACATATTCACCGACAATGAAGAACTTGATTTTATAACTTCAGAATCTATACTTAAATAAAATATTTTTGTTCTTTATGAGTATACATAAATTTTGGAAAAATATATCATTAGATATGTCCAATGTTTTTAAAATTTGCTAATTTATGTTGAATGTTAAACTATCTCAATAAAATTAAACGTTTCTCATAAAACTGTATCTAATGCGTTCTTTCTTACAATACCTTAATCGTCAGTAATATATCGATTAAAAAGTACATGTGTTTTACACCTATTAATAATCGATCATGTATAGCATTCTAAAATCGTTGGTATCGCTTATAAAAAAAAGATAACATACAAAAAAAATCAATTTAGTGCCCTACTCTTTTCTGCAAGATTAGATCATAATTTTCTAGACTTATCTTCAATTTAAAATACTCGTCACGTCAGACATTAAAAGTAATAATTATTTAGTGTAGTCTGTTAACTCCTCTCTTTGTAGCTTGAAAAATGAGTAACTTAAAGTTATTACTTTTATATTTTATACCGATGTTGTGCAACGGTTATAAAATTTTGGGTTTATTTTCTCATATGGGATCGAGCCATCATTTTGTGTTTGACCCGTTATTGCGTGCCTTACACAAAAAAGGTCATGAAGTCACTGTGGTTAGTTTTTTCCCTCAGAAAACACCTTCGCCGGGATTCATCGACATCAGCCTGAAAAATACGACCAATATCGGCTTGGAAATAATAGATGTTTCTCAAAATAAAGGGTCACGTTTAATGAAATATTTAGATATAATTTTCATCGATACATTTGCTAGACAGACATGTGAAGCAAGTTTGAAGTCAGAGCAAGTGAGACAATTTATAAATAGCACTTTAGACTACGACGTAGTTATAGCAGAAGTGTTCAATTCCAATTGTTTTATGACGATCGCCGGAAAGACCAAGGCGCCGATCGTTGGAGTAAGTTCATGTTATATTCCAGTGTTTTGGAACGATATTTTTGGAAATCCGTATAATCCTTCATACATTCCCAATATTGATATGGATTACTCTGATAATATGACCTTTTTCGAAAGAGTAGAGAATCTTATCACCATAACATACACTCTTTTCTACTTTAACTTTGTAAGTAATAGTGCCGTGCAAAGTTTAGTGGATAAATATGCACCCCATGACCAGCCCATTGCAGAAGTTAGTAAAAACATAAGCCTTTTACTAGTAAACACGCATGTAACCACAGCTAGACCGAGACCTTTCGTGCCAAATATAATAGAAGTTGGCGGCATTCATCTACCTTCTTCCGTACAACAACTTCCACAGGTAAGAGTTTGATACCTCGTTTATCTACAGCCACGTGTAGATACACTTGTAATAGTTCTTTTTTTTTCTTAACGATTTATTTACACGCTATTTACTAACTATATGAGACAGAAAATATGTAACCAAAACTATAGCAAAGAAGACAGAAAATATATATACAAAACAATAGCAAATTACACACAAAACATATAGTTAAAATAGAAAAAATAGAAAAAAAAAACAAGATAAAGATTATGTACATACATATATATATATATATAAAGTCACAAGCGTGGAAAATTTCGAGCTGATTAACGCGAACACTTGGCACACAAAAATGTAGAAAATTCTGGGGTTGGTTGGCGACTAACTCCTTCGTCCTTGTCGTGGGTCGGTGGAATATGGGAGTCTTGTTGGTAGTGAGCAGCGATGCCAGGTTCAGTAGATAGAATTATCGCACTCTTTAGGAAAAATTATCCTATTAACATCAAACATATCGTACATTACTGCGCATGCGCATCGGAGTAATAGTCTAGTGGTGGGAGTATGAATTTGTAAAGAGAGTCTGTGTACCCCAGTGGTTTTCTCAGTTCTATTATACCATCATTAGATGACACTATTAAAACTTTCCTGACAGGCTAATAACTTCAAATAGAAAAATGAATTTCGGACTGAATTTTAAACATTTTGGGAGAAAATTCTTTTTTTAGAGTCCATAAACAATAAAATTTTATTGAATGTATACAAATAAACAACTTTTCAACATATATTTATATATCTATGCAACAGGTTGGCAGAAACAAATATCGTAGTCCCACTACTTATATATTACTATTTGAAAATATTTTTTTATCCCATAAGCACGAATTATCGTACGTTTAATAGAAATTTGAATTACGATATCGTACATCGTATTTGAAGCAAAATTATCGTATGTCCCCATAATCATCGTACAGGCTGGCAACGCTGGTAGTGAGGAATGCACAACTATCTATTCAAACCCCAGCACCAAGCAAGGGTTGAGAAAAGAGGGGTGGAAAGTGGGATGGTAAGCGAAGGGCGAAAAGAAACGATAAAGACGAATTTGTTTTTCAAGTTAGGTTCGCGGGAAAAAAGAAATAAAAAACTGACCGCGGAAAACGACAGGACATGCATGAAAATATAGGGTTAGAAAAATAAGCGTAAATCTACGATAAACATTAATAGAAAGAGAAAAATAATGACTGCAAAAAAAAAATAATAGACATCTAAAATAACTATATTACAGAAGGAGAAATGAATATAAGAGGGAAAATACAACCGAAGAACAGAAAAAAATAAGAATTTGTAAAATAGAAGATTTATAAAAAGAATACTTAAAGTAGTAGAGAAAAGTACATGGTTAAGTAAACGTTCGGTTGTAGCAAGGGGTTAGTCAGGTAATCGCGGGGCTCATTAGGGTGGAGAAAACCGGTCGCACGGCAAGTCGATGGCTCTTGGCATATTAATTCGGATAATAAATTTAATTGGTAATACCATATACAATACCAGTGTATGAAATGGCTTTTTGAAAAAAACATAATTGGCTGTTTTTTTTTGTATAAACTTTAAATAAACTGGAAATATGGGTAGACATGCTAATTAGTCTCGAAAGATATAGATAAAAAATTACGTTTTTACTGATAAAATAATAATTTTTAACAAGGTCACAATTACCAAAGTGCTTTTAAATCAGACATATCATATTTGTGCTTGGTATTTCCGTATACCATTAATTCTTTTTTTTTTGAGTAATTAATAATTTTTTTACAATTAGTGTCGCCTATAAAGGTATATAAATACCTTAACAAGAGGTAGGCTTAACTTGTACAATTGATTTTAAAATAAAAATCGGCACAATGCCAGGAATTTGCTCCCGTTAGCAAAAAGATTAGTAACCTTTCGTACCCTATGTGATGTCGTATAAAATCACTCGTAAGTGACATGCTGCTTTAGTTGTGTTTTTTTACTTAATGATACAAGACTACTACTAATCAACGTTTTTTTTTAACACATGGTAACAGATAAAAGTTTTCTTTGTTATTAATTTCGCAATTTTGATCAGTAGTTGACAATGTATATTGTAAAGTTGGTTCTATTGTGTGTTTTGCCGGTGTTGTGTTGTTCCTTAAAAATTTTGGGACTATTTTCGCATATGGGAAAGAGTCATCATTTTGTTTTCGAACCGTTACTGCAATCGTTAAGTAAGAAAGGACATGAAGTTACAATTGTCGGTTTCTTTCCACAAGAGAAGCACACGCCTAACTTTAGAGACATCAGCTTAGATAACACAACCACTATTGCTTTCGAAATAGTAGATTTTGAAAAATTAAGTGAATCGCGATTACGGAAATATAGGACCATACATTCGTTAGATTCTTCGGCAAGAGTTAGTTGTGAAGCAAGTTTAAAGTCGGAGCAGATAAAGAGATTTTTAAATGAAACATTGGACTATGATGTAATTTTAATAGAATTATTTAATTCGAACTGCTTTATGACAATTGCTGGCAAAGTGAAAGCTCCTATGGTGGGTCTAAGTTCGTGCACTATTCCTCCATTCTGGAACGATATTTTCGGAAATCTTTATAATCCTTCGTATATCCCAAACAACTTTATGAATTTCTCTGACAAGATGACATTTTTTGAACGATTAGAAAATTTTTTATCGATTATTTACGTCAATTTCGTCTTTAATGCCATAAGTAATGGGGCCATACAGACATTGGTGGATAAATATGCACCGCATACTGAGCCAATTGCAGAAGTTAGTAAAAATGTTAGTCTTTTATTGACAAATACTCACTGGACCACAGCTCGTCCAAGACCATTCGTTCCAAACATAATTGAAGTAGGAGGTATTCATTTACCTCCTTCGATGAAGCCACTTCCAAAGGTATGTTGTAGAAATAGTAATTATGTTCTACCTTTTTAAGCTTTCCGCTCTTTATTGCAAACAGTAATCATATTGATAACTTTCTAAGTTTACATAAAGCATTTATGAATCAAATTTTGAATTAAATTTACCGACGACAGATAACCTACATATCGTGGGTAGAAAAGGTTAGAAATGAAGAGGTATTGGAAAGAATAGGAGAACAGAGGACTCTATGGAAGTCAATAAGAAATAGGCGAGATAGATTGGTATCAGGCATGAAGGTATAGTCAGAGACATATTAGAGGCAGAAACAGGAGTTAGGAGGGGTAGAGGTAGACATAGATTAGATTACTGTTCGCAAATAGTTAAGGATGTGGGCTGTTCTAGTTTTAGGGAAATGCGAAGTTTAGCTCAGGATAGGAAAGGGTGGAGGTACGTGTCCAACCAGTCTTAGGACTGACGACCTTATGATAATGATGATGAGATAACCTACAGATTCCCGGAAAGGAAGTGACAGCAGCAACAATTTCTTCCCATTTATTGGAGGTTATCTGTAGCGGGTAAAGTTATTTGAGAAATTAACTCACTAATGCATTGAATTTAACCCTACAAAAAAATCAAAGTGTCTCTCTACAAAAAGCCTTTAGTTAATGCTGAAACTATTAACAACCACTTTAAAATCATTCCTTGAAACGATACGTTTCGTTATCTTTTAATAAGCATCTGGTTACCTACCTACTATAATTTTTAAAACGAAAATATAAAAAAAAGCATAGATACTTCTAATCTCTCTTTTAATTACATTATAAAATATTTGCGCGATACAGTTGATAACAAAATTCGCAAAATGTCTAGTTATGAAAATAATTACGAAAAGTAAACTAATACTGCCATAATTGTTAATCCCTTTTACAAACAGTTACAATTGCGGAATAGAAGGAGAAATTATAATATTTGCACAACTACTGTCTTAGCAAATAAAATTTTTTTAAATTTTATTTCATAACTCTAAAATAGCATTTGTTTAGTGAAGGTACAGCACGTGCTCTATCTAACTCGCCACTACTATTGATATACAGTTTGAATGTCTGATAAAAATGCTTCAAAATTACAACATTTCTTAAATTAGTTTTAAATTAGTTTAACTTAACTAACTTTGAATTAATTAAATTAAATTAAATTTGATCACGAAACGAAGTCCAAATGACTTTTTAATAAATGAAATGAAAAGAAATGAAAAATTGATTTGCCGATCTTATCGATTTCGTAATTTTACATCCTCTTCTTGGACATCAGAAAGCGGGAACTAAATAGTCTTTTCTGTTACGTCTTCTTTTTTGTAACAACTCGCCACCATTTTTCGAACTTTAATAGAATTATTTAATTCGAACTGCTTTATGACAATTGCTGGGAAAGTGAAAGTTCCTATGGTGGGTCTAAATTCGTGCACTATTCCTCCATTCTGGAACGATATTTTCGGAAATCTATATAGTCCTTCGTATATCTCAAACAACTTTATGAACTTCTATGACAAGATGACATTTTTGGAACGATTAGAAAATTTTTTATCGATTATTTACGTCAATTTCGTCTTTAATGCCATAAGTAACGGGGCCATACGGACATTGGTGGATAAATATGCACCGCATACTGAGCCAATTGCAGAAGTTAGTCAACATGTAAGTCTTTTATTGACAAATACTCACTGGACCACAGCTCGTCCAAGACCATTCGTTCCAAACATAATTGAAGTAGGAGGTATTCATTTACCTCCTTCAATGAAGCCACTTCCAAAGGTATGTTGTAGAAATAGTAATTTTGTTCTACCTTTTTAAGCTTTCCGCTCTTTATTGCAAACAGTAATCATATTGATAACTTTCTAAGTTTACATAAAGCATTTATAAATCAAGTTTTGAATTAAATTTACCCACTACAGATAACCTACAGATTCCCGGCGAGGATGTGACAGGAGCAACAATTTCTCCTCATTAATTTAAGGTTATCTGTAGTGGGTAAAGTTAATTCAAAAATTAACTCACTCATGCATTGAATTTAACCCTACAAAAAATTCAAAGTCTCTCTTTGCAAAAAGCCTTTAATTAATGCTGAAACTATTAACAACCAGTTTAAAATCATTCCTTGAAACGATACGTTTCATTATCTTTTAATAAGCATCTAGTCAGCCACCTGCTACAATTTTTAATTACATTATAAAATATTTGCGCGATACAGTTGATAACAAAATTCGCGAAATGTCTAGTTATGAAAATAATTACGAAAAGCAAATTAATACTGCGATAATTGTTGATCCCTTTTATAAGCAGTCACAATTGCGGAATAAAAGGAGAAATTATAATATTTGCACAGCTACTTTCTGTGCCGCTTGGCAAATAAAAATTTCATTTTTTAAATTTTATTTTGTAACTCTAAAACAACATTCTTTTAGTGCAAGTACAGCACGTGCTCTATTGNATTTAATTAAATTTGAGCACGAAACGAAGTCCAAATGACTTTTTAAATGTTGTACTGGCACACATCGTATTTTCTCCATTATTCTGACTTTTGCATCTAACCACTTCCTTTCAATTTTTTGCGTATGCGTTGCGAATTTGGGACCTACATAATGTCTTTGGTGGTCTCTACAGTTGTGTACAAACAAAAATGCTTCAAATTTACACCATTTCTTAAATTAGCTTTAAATTAATTTAACTTAATTAACTTTAAATTAATTATATTAAATTAAAAGCCGTCATATTTCGAACAAGATACCTTCCGAATCCAAAAGTTGATCTTGAGGGAACGTCGTTACTACCTCTTCGAGAAGGATAAATTCGTTATATATTTTTTTTAGTCGCATAGTATTAATTTGTAGAAAACAATTGAATAACCCTAAAACAGTATCACAATCTCTTCTCTTTACACCAAACAAGTTACCTCTCTTGTCTTACCAATAAGTTGGTTGTTATCATATTACACGTAATTACTACATGCTTCATTAGATAAGTAGGTACTTATTGTATTATTACTAATGAGATAATTAAAAGTAATATAAATATACTTTAAATGTACCCCATAGATCAATTCCTACGTTAGAGTCCACCCTATAACGGCACCATCGGTTTTCTTCATATTATGATTAATCGATTTTGTCAGAACAAAGTGCCGGATACTGTAGAACCTTGTAGATCGAGACCTAAAAAATGCTTGTTCTCACGTATTTGAAATAAAAGATACAGAATACGTGTGTAAATAAAGTGTTTTTTAAATAGTTTTTAAAATTAAAAGATTGTTTTGACTGTACAAATAATAAAATTGTTCTTTTGTTTACAACAAAAAGATAATGCAGAGTTTGTGTATGAAAAATTCCGATAATTTGGTCTCAAAGTGTCTGATATAAAAAATACCACATAAATTATATTATTGTGGCACAGTAAATTAATCATTTTCCAAAACAAACATAAAAATCGGTTCACTATTGCATTAAACTAACTTTATTTCAAAAATCGGATGTAATGACATTATGTACCGTTATATTAGAAGTTTATTTTTTTTATTCATGTTGTGTAATTACTATTGTGTTTCGTAAAAACAAAAGTATGTAACGTGAAGCAGGTTATTTTCATATCGTTATTGTTTTTCTACTAATATTGCAGGATTGTACTTGATGTATATTACATTACGTATTTATCATTGCATTATTTGAGAGGACAAACAAAACACCAACTAACAATTACACTGTAATAAAATGGAGAACTGTTTACAATAAATTCTAAATACTAAAATCAGAACTTCCCTAAGTCAAAGGAGTAGGTACAAAAACGATTACTATTCGCTGTGCACGTGTACAAGTAGCGTCAATTGTCGTGCTTAAGGACCCATATCAATCGTTTCTAGACAAATGAGATTCCTTTGAATCTGATTAAATCGATTACTCGTGATGTATACAAGTTATAAGAGTCTCAAATCATAGCTGTCATTATCTACACAAGTACGAAGCGCGTTTTTTGAACGAACTTTTCGGTTTTGTTTTATTTAAAAACAGGTGCAACTCAGTACTCGTGAAACATGTGAAACTTCTTTAGCGATCTCTGTACCTTTATAACGAAAAAGTAATGATTGGTGAAAGAAAGAGAGAGCACGAGAATTTTCAGGATTTATGTTTTCCAATATATTTTATCTTTAAACCACCCAAGGAGTATTACTTTAATACGTTTTTATGTAATTCAATAACACAAAAATGGTCAAATTGTTTTCCAAATGCTTAAGAAACCGTAAACTATCAATAACTACAAGGAATTAGAATTAATACATAATAATACTCACTCTTAAATGAATTTTAATTGCTGTTAAATAAACATTTACTGTAATACACTTACTGTAATATAACTGCACGAAATAACCAAACAAATAATTTAGCACTATAGTATTGGGATCCGTCAAATGGGAGGAGCCTAAAAACAAGGCGCCGATTAGGGAAAATTTATCGTAGTTCCTATAGTGTACCGTGCAATTTTGAAGTTTTTAAATTACGATAAAATGATAAGTATTGACACAATATGTGATTGGGCTGATACAAAGCCTCCGAAAGGAAATTTCGTTAAAGGTGAGCGTGTCTTTAATGCCAATCACATTATAAAATTTGGAAATAACAAATCCGGAAGCTAGCCTTCAAATTCCGTCAAGTTTACTGCCTACTTTTTACAAACTTCGGATTTAAAAAGTGATTCACGTTATATAATTGGTGAGGTGATTCTGGGTGATTTAAGCAATATCATATCAATGACTTGCACGTGCAAAGCCGATTTAAGACAACGTTGCAAACACATTATTGCAACTTTGTTGTATTGAAGTAGGTAGGTTCTTAACCTCAAAATACTTATATTGTATCATTAGAATTGTGTTAAATCAATTACACAGGAATAAATAATTTCTCACTTTATAATTTTAGTATGATTCTAGTTTTAAATATTAAGGTTATGGCTGATGGTAAATACTTGCTGAAATATAATCATGTGCATTAAAATGACGTGAACAAATTTTTATTCCGGAATTCACTCCTTTGATACCTACTGCTTTCATCCAAGCTTCTATTAGTTTACTTTTTTCTCTAATTTTCCGAATATATTTTTTACATATACAAAACGGTTACTTTTTATTGGAAAGTAGTTAATGTAGGTGAAGAGTGAAGATCTATGTCTGAAGTGCTATTGCAGCTTTTCACTGAACATATTAACTTTTTATTTGATTTAACTTTAGAAGAAAACTTCGTCGACTCCATCAAAAAAATTTTTACTTTTTTAATGTGTTTTATTATTTTAATAAACAATTTTACAATTTGCGTGCACAGTTCCTATGTAAATTTTTCCCTCATTGGAGTTATAAATTTTGCCATCAGATGGTGTATGCCCATTTGACGGATCCCAATAGTGAATGTACATTATACTTTAATATATGATATGCCAATCACTAACAGCTGACTGTAATACCGATATGCGCATGCGCGCCTTTCTATTCTCATAGTCTATCGCTTCGCGAGACAAAACGTTGCAAAACGTGTCGTTTCAAGACCTTGAGATTTTACTCTCATCGAGCCCAAAGAAGTTTCACTTCAACAAGCTTAAAACATATAAAATAAATTTCAGCAACATGGTAATGAGTTAGAACTTGCGCTTCGGGCAAATGATGGTTTAAGGTGTTCTTAAGAAAAGTACGAAGCCCAATTTTTGTTGAATGTTAAACAAAAACATTTTGATTTTTGTAGTGAATAGTAGGGTCCTAAAAAATTAAGATAGGCAATCAACGTTGCTCGAATTAGGGCGATTTATTAGATGTCACTAGGCAACCATTGCCTTTTGCTTAGTTATACCTGTGCATAGAAATAACAGTACATATTGTGGGTACTTTTTTAACCTAGACACAACAGTATATATTTTGATATGTTACTTTGTAATCCTATAAGAAGAAGAGAGAATGTGTGGGTCTATTACTATCATATGTTAGCATGTATTTTTCTCGGAATATATGAATAGTTTAACCTTTGGTAAAATACAATGTTGTTTATTACTGGCCGGCAGTTTCGTTCATTAGGTATCCTAATAACTTGAGAGTCATAGATGTGTAACTACATGTTTGTTATATTAATTTACTGGTTTTCGTGAATATTGCTAAATTATCACCACCATTTCCCCAATTCCATAGCATTATAAATGCCTAATCTTTTATAATAAGTAACATGTGTTACTTCTTTCGATCTTCCTCCACACCGCCCATTTATTGTTGTTATTTATTAATCACAGTTTTTGTAGATTTTCTGTTAAATTAATTTGGTATGTGAGAGCGTGTTTTAAAAAAACAGAACCACTTCAAAAGTGATTTCTGGCAATGTTTTGCGTAAATTAGTTCGACTTAACTTTTATTTAGAAATGGACGAATAAGGGTTAGCAAGGAAAGCTTTAAAAAGAGCAATGTCATGGTCATATGCGGTTTTTAGACAAACTGACTTGTGTTTGAAAATGAGTTTTGAGCGGATCAGGTATTCTATAACATTTACTTCAGATATTATCAAAAAAATAAGCAGTTAGTTGATAAGTTGATGTTTACATAACGTTAATTTTATTTTTCTTTGGTGGTCTTAATATCGTGTTCAGGTGTGCTTTAAATAATGCTGCAAATTATCAGCCATGAACAAAGCTGTTATTCAATTAATTTTTACCATAATGTGCGTCTAAAAGCACTTAAATAAATCATTTTTTATGATCTTGTTCAGCTCCTCCTTCGATGTTGTCTTTATCTTCTCAAGTGTAGCATAGCGTCGTCCGTTCATGGGCCTTTTCATTTTCGGGAACAAAAAAAGTTATAGGGGGCCAGATCTGGAGAATACGGCGGCTGCGGTATTAATAGTGTGTTGATCTTGGCCAAAAATTCTCGCACAAGTAACGATTCTTGAGCAAAGGCGTTATCATGGTGCAAAAGTCAATTTGTGTTGTTCCACAAATCCCGATATTCTGGCGGATTGATTAGCGTAAATTGCGCATAAGTTGCAGGAATTATTCCCTATTGCCCGTTCTACCCCGTGGCAAGAACTCATGATGCACCACGCCCCTGCAATCGAAGAAAACTGTAAGCAAAACTTTCACATTCGACATAACTTGGCGCGCTTTGTTCGGTCTTGGCTCCTGCAGCAGCCTCCAGTGGGATGATTGAGCTTTGGTTTCCACGTCATAACCATAAAACCATGATTCGTTACCAGTTATGACCCTCTGGAGCAAATTTGGGTCTTCACGGACAAAGACCAACAGCTCCTTAGCAATGTTAATGCGATGCTGTTTTTAGTCGAAATTGAGCAATTTTGGTACGAATTTCGCAGCGACCCGTCTCATGTCCAAATCATTGGTAAAAATCCAATGGCACGAATCAATCGGTTTGTTTAGGTCCTCAGAAACTTCTCTAACGGTGATTCGACGATTGGCCAATACTATTTTCTTCACGTCATCAATGTTTCCGTCTGTTATTGACGTGCTCGGACCTTCGGCACGCTCTTCTCGGCCCTCTAAGAACATTTTGTACCACAGATAAATGTTGCTTCAGTTCAAGGTAGCTTCCTCATATGCCACAGTCAACATTAGGAATGCGTCTGCACACTTAATTTTGTTCTTCACACAAAATTTGATACAGACTGTTACATATACATTTTTTGGAATATCCAAAAATCTATCTAAAGACTAGCCAAAACACGTGCAAGCAAAGCAGTCGTCAAAAATTAACTGAACATTCAACATGGCCGAACTTGTTGATATATGTGAAGCACATAAGTATCAACGTAACGCCACAAAAATCGAATATACGTAACTCGCGGAAATTCGAAATTCGCGATACTTTTTGAACAGACCTCGTAGATACATTTATATGGTTTTATCAAACATTAGAAATGCTGATGTTTAATAAAAATTATACCGCTGGTGATTAAAATTGCTTAACTAAATAAAAAGCTATTGTTAGGAGCAAATATCACTAGACTAGGTACTAGATAGCGATATTTACGCGCGAATTATTTGACAAGGAAATATTTGAAGTATCCAAGCGATCCAATATTTATTTGGAGTCGCGAAAAAACGTTAAGCTCTTTTTACGTAGAACGTATTTTTTATTAATTTTTTATTTATAGCTTAAAAAGAGTGTACAATATTCTTATTTGAGAAATATACATAACTGACGAGATATAGATGTTGTCAAAGATCTAAGTAACTCAATTTATACTGTAAGGGGGTATTTATCGATACCTGTACACAGTTTGCAAGTTACTTAAAGCTAGACTTAAAAAGTAAACTTAACATTTGAGATCCCATAACTAGAAACAAAATTGTTCGTTTATGGCATATAATACTATAATAAACAACATAACAACAACTATAACAAGATGGTAATAAAAAATTATCAAATAAAGTAATAATTTTTAATGAAGAAAATTAAGAAACAGTACTAATCTAGTTAATCACATATTTAATCCATCTTTTTAGATAATTCTTAATACCTCATAAATCAAGGGCTTTAAGTAACTTATTAAAAAGTTTAGTAGCGATAGAACATGTTCTATTCTTTCGACTATTCAACTTAACAATAGTTAATGGGAGTATCTTAGCTCTCGTTCTACTTTCAGAATTTCTGAATTCTCTACTTAATTCTCGAAAGTGATACATTAATATTTATAGATTATATACTTGGTTCAACGATAGAAGACGCAGCTTATTCCAAACAAAAAACACCCATTTAGTAATAAATTATTGAGAATCATCAAACCGACATATTTTATCCTTGCTACCTCTGTTAGCTACCACAATCAAAGTTTCTTACAAGAAGTTGTTGGGCGTCTCATCAAAATGAAGTTACTCACGGAAAATTAGCTTGATAGTAATCAAGTGCAAAAATGTACCAGGGATCCTGGACTAAAAGAACACAGTCGAGTCGTGGAAAATAATTGTTTATTGAAAAACGAAGACACAAAAAATACTTTTTTGTATCTCAGACTCAGCCTATCTTGACAAACAAGATTATTACAAAACTTTTAATCGATGGACAAATATTTAACAATAATGTCGCCGATTACAAAATTGGAGCATATCTGACAGACTACACTTTTTTAGTATCTATTTATTTATTTTGTTTCTTATGCCTGCCAACTAAATTTTACTTTTACTTTTAGGCAATCTTCCCTTAACCCCATTATTTACATGATAAGATGGCCTCGTTTAGCTCTGTTTCGCATTACGCTCTACTTTGATGGAACTTGTCCTACGCGTTAAGCAGGGTCTTACTGTACATTTAAATTCAACACTTTTACATTGATTAGAGTTATGATCACCAGAACACTTAACACATCTCATTTCGTTTTTACACTTCTTTCCACTATAATTGTACCTACAGCATCTGTGACATCTAGATAGATTCAAATTATCATATACCTTACATCTTTCCCAACCAAAATAAAGATAACCTTGTGTTATAATTCGAGTATAAGTATCTCTTTTAACTTCCATTATCACATTAGATAATTTGTTATTATTACGCTTAAATATATTGTAATGTTCGTGAGTTTAACGAAATTTAACTTCTAAGACGAAAACTATTTATTTACACTAATTATTATTGAAGTTAAAAACACCGTTAAATTATTACTAAACTTCGGTAATTATTATATTTATTTTCACTACTATTGATATATCACTATTCACTGCGCTATTTATTTCACTTCTATCACCGTCAATTTATTTCTTGATTCACTTTTGCAACGGTCAATTTATTTCTACTACTTTCGGCGATCGTCTCTTTCTTTAGATACTCTTTTATTTCCTTTCGGGAACCTTCTCGAGCCGTCCGGAAAAGTTTCTTTTTCTTTGAACTGTTTAATTACTTTCCCAGAACGTAGGTATGACACAGACATTTACAAATACGGCGCACATGAAGAAAGGTGCCCGCGGCTAGTCGGTGAATCGATAAACCGCTCACAGACACGTATGTCCGATCGCACACAAACACGCTCGTGCTCGCTACAATATGAATCACTCTTAGATTTTCAACTTCAATTTTATTTCTGTTTAAAATGTCCTTCTGTATTTGATCCAAAGTCTTATTTTCTGACATATCAATGCCAATCGTTTTTAATTGAGTTTTTTAATTCCGCCTTGAAAATTTGAAATTCATTAATTTCATTTCGTCAACGTCTTCGTTCTCTTTACATTTTATTATTATTAATTCTTTTGAGTAAGTTAATTTTAGTATTGACATTGGGAACAGTTTCACTGTACGTTTAAGGAGATTATTTATCTTTTCATCTTTCACTAAATTTGGTACAATAATATCAGGAACATTCACCTTCTTGGTTGGTCATCCTACAGTATCCGTATAGAAGATATTTTACTACACTAGTATAAGATTTTGTATTTTTATGTAAAATTATGTTTTTTTCGGGTACTTTATTTTTACTTCTCATCTCATCTAAAAGTTCATTTAGTAGAGTTATTTTTTCTTTTAATAATTTCAATTCAGATCTTATTCTTCACACAATTCACTACACTTGTCCGTATTATTATTATTATTAGTAATCCTTTCGTTAAGTTCATCCAATTCCATTTACATAGATTTATTGTTGTTCTTCAGTTGGTTATTAATCTCACTAATAAATTCCTTGTTTTCAACCTCAGCCTTCAAATCATTTTAAAATACAATAAACAATTAATTTGAAAACAAAAACAAACGAGACAATGATACGGCTATGGGTGTAATGACTACTTAGTATCGAGATATGATGTGGGTATTGACCTGAGGATTGAAAATGTGCTGATGCTGAATTTGAATATTTATGATGACGATGCGTTATTAGAAGATATAACAAATTACTTTAAATATTGTACAATTAAATAAAACGTGATAACTACATTCATATTTATTTAAAAAGTCAGTAAACAGCTGTATTGTATAAGATCTAAACGTAACTTCCTGTTAACGAGTTTGGTATTTATAATTTTATCTACAACTGAGCGGTTAGTAGTGTTTGATAAAAAAGCTGACTTTCTTTTTTTGAGCAATTTATTCAGCTGCTGTTAAATTAAAAATAAACACAAATTAAATTATTTCTAACATGTTGTGTAAGGAGAACGTAAACTAAAAATATAATTCTTTTTGTATATTATATATATATATTATATGTACAGATGACTGCAATACGCAATTCTTCGACGAGCACTCCTTTTGCACTACCGGCGCACCTTTTAACCTTTGGCACACTGCGCGAGGATGGTTTCGTGGTGGCACACTCGTGCACGCGCAGTGCTTCACTCGCACGAACAAGTAGTATACAAAATAGGGATGTTGAAAAAAATCATCGATGTATGACCATCGATGTTCCAATATTTATTACATCGATTGTTCGATTTTCTGAAAAACATCGAACAATCGATGTTTTCATAAATGGCGGGATAATTTAAGTTTTAAGAATTTTAATTCAGGTATAATTTAAAAAAAGGAATTGACTAATGAAAAAATGATTATCAATCCTTCCACCACGAAAGGCTCGTTCTGATCTATTTGAAACCACATTTTAAATCTTCGAGCATCTTTTTCCAATGATTCTCCACCTAATAAAATAAATAAATAAGTAATAAATAATAATAAATAATCATGTGATATTTTTAACCTCAATTTAATGGTGATGATGGTATTATTAATGGATTTATGGTGAAATTTATCTTAATGACTATAAAAAAGCAATGAAAAAAAAATAGTGATTAAATTGCTGGCTTACCTGAGTTACTAGACATTGTTTGTTTTTGTTTTATTTTTTATTATTTTAAGAAAAAACACAAAATACAATTCACAAAGGCGTTTGCAAATGTTATTTGGTAACTTTAAAAACTTTTTCCCAGGGGTCACCACAATATCGATGTTCCGAATAAAAACATCGATACATCGACGACAAAAAACATCGAAAAAAAGTACTCGATGTTTGAGAAAAAGTATCGATGTTTTGAAATATCGATGTAAATCGCCCATCCCTAATACAAAATATATCTATTTTCTGTCCGGTAACGTCGTAGGCCAGAGTGGCTTCGGGTACAGTAAGGAGATGAAATTTATTAATTAATCACATCTAAATGTACCCCAATAACCAAGCAACATTTTGAAAATATCAGTCCAGCCTACTTTAGTGAGTTGTCACTCCTTTGAGAGAAGTTTTTATTATAACTAAAAATGGCAGTTAATTCGGTTGTCTCACCAAACCTAAAATGACCAAAAAAAGTTTACATGAATGGCAGCATATCCTGATCGTATATATTAATTTGTCGAAAAAGCAATTTTAAATAACTAAGTTATTCATAATGATATCTGTCTTCAATTCTTAATCTCATTAAGTATTCCTTGATTGATTTTTACTTTATATCTTACAACTCCTTACCTACTTACCTTTAACATTAAGGCCCTAACCAGAGTAATTAATTGTGACATTCGGGTACACTTACAATCAGTATATACATGTATATTACACTTTGTTAAGTCTCCCAAAGTACAGCCAGGGATTTAACGACACACCGCCGTACCTGCTTTGGACTGCTCAACCACCTTTATAAGCTAGGGTAATAGACGAAATATTTCTACTTTCCTAAAGGGATATAGCTATAATGATTTCACATCTGGTAATAATACAGAGAGGTGGTCAGATATTGTGATTAGGACAGACTCAAAAAATTCAGGGAAGGCTGAAAGCCGAATTTTTCGGCATCTTTTTGTCAATCCCTACATATATCTTACATTTTTCCAAAATCCACATGATATTTTTGGGAATGTATTATAGATTACTGTTTTACCAAAAGTGTTTAAATAAAGAAACTATGCCAAGCCAACCTGAATTCGACATTACGTTACATTCGTTGTAATAATCATTAATAATTATATCAAATTTCCTTATTACTAATGTTTATCACAAAAGTAGTACTTCTGTAGAACTCAATTCAAGACAGAGGCTAGGGGAGGCTCAAAGTTTTCCAGGGCAGGCTTAGCAATAATTTATTTTTGGGTTCACATTGCTGTACATAAAATAACGTACATAGCCACGGCGACACCCATTTCATTCGTGTAGAACCGTACCGAACCCTTATCATCCTAAGCAATCTAATAAAAGAATTGTTCGGTTTGGCTAGATTACGATAGGAATAGACGACACTAAAAATCGATGCTAAGGTAAACAATTACCGCGAATTAACGTATTGTTTTGTCTCGATTGTAACCTGCTGACCGTCATTTTTAGTAACACACTGCTGCGCTTACTGTTTATTAAGAAGCGGAGTGCTTTGACAAGCATTACGTTGCCTTGCCAGTGTCCTTCCATATGTCGAGATATGTTCCAGAAAAACTAGTCGTTTGATCATATTCTAGACTTTAAAAAAAGACAGGGCCCCTAAAATGTAACCGGTCCTTCGGTCGTGGCATCGGTGATTGTAGTTATGCGCCCATTAAGGTACCCTTTGAAAATTGCGCGAAATAATTCATTGAACTGGTATTTCTAGGCACACAACTGTCATAAAAGAGCCCCAAATCTATTGGTGAATTTTGTAGTCATAATTTCACATGAATTTTACTATTACACTCATACTACACTACACTACTAGAGGAAAGTCCACTAATTTTGGATACTTCTTTTATTCAATTTTTATTTGTTAATAAAACATTTTAATAACACGATAGGTATGCATAAATATTTATTTCAATCGTAAAAGGAATAAAAAATAGCCAAAAGTAGAAAAATTCACTTTTTAAATTTAAAAAAAGGGTTCCATAAATTGGATTCCCTATATAAAATCATTCAACGCAGAAATATCACATACGTAGACTAATTTTTAATCACTGTCCGAAATGCTAGGCACGTTTAAAACCGGATTTTTAATTGAGTTCTTAATTGTGGATGTCGAATTTTAGGGTATCCTTTCTATCCCAAATTAGGAAACCATTATGTTTCAGAGCTTCCTTTTATTCGTTTGAAATAAGAATCGGATAGATAGCGCGTTTCACGTTTTGACGACAGGACACAACCACTAAATTAAATTTAATAGGTGTAGATGTTTGCAATAAATTGATTTTAAAAAATTGGTAATTAGTATTTATTTAATATAAAGCGAAAGTACTATTTACTTAATGTGACAGTGCCAACTAAATGACGCGCTACTCTAATCAAAGGCTAGGGCCAGCACTATTACTCGCACTTTGTGCATCACACAGGATCACTTTATGATAGAGGCCTTCCTTACTGTAGGCTCACTTACACAAAACTATTAGCGGCTTTCGAGATATCACAGTATTCAAAATTAGGGAACTTTTCAAAATTTAGGCGACTTTCCTATTAATCAAACACCTTTCTGGCATCGCACTAATTTATTTAATAGTTTACTTTTTAATCAATACTTCTTTTATTAATTAATTACTAATATTCACCACAATTTGTTTTTGTCGCTTCTTCGCTCTTTCTACCTCGCTTTGCATCGCCACGTAACTCGAATCCGTACTATTTTTCCGAAAAAAAAAAACATTTTGGGTGTTACATTATCACCAGCCACTAATGCTGAAGGCGGAGGGCTCTCTTCAGCTTCCTTTCACGAATTCATGAATCGTAAGAATGGGTGGGTGGTAGTTCGGTGAGAAATATGAGACGGGCGAAATGAAAGATTATTATTACTGTCCCAGCATTTATCTAAGTGATTCAAGGAAACCACAGAAAAGCTTGGACCAATACAAACAGCCCCCGAATTGAACCGGCGTCCTCACGAATGCTAAAAAATGGTCAAAACCTCAAGGTAATGCCACTCGGTACGCTTCCGACCTCGCGGTAACTATTTATAGGGGTTGGTCATATTCTAGAACGATCCAGACGTCTGGAAGGTTTGGTTTTCTTTGTCACTTTGTATCTTGAGTTGCCTAAATGTGATACTGTATGTTGGGTTGCCTACACACACATATATATATATATAAATAAAAAGGTGGTCAGATATTGNATATTTAAGCAAAATTGCCAACACAAAAGTTGCGCAGGCATACAAATCAATTAAACTTAAATATAAATTTTTATAATTTAGATTTAAATGTGCGGAAGAGTTTAAGGGATATGATATCCTTCAGTAAACCATTCCATAACTTACAAAGTCTCGGAATAGAACAAAAATAATAAATAACTATGGATTAGAGCCCTGGGGTATCTGTCACTGCAAAAAATTCCGACTCAAACCCATTAATTACATAGTATGTCCAAGTGATATAGTAAAGACAATGAATGATCAACACTAGCAAAACTTTAGAAAATCCTATCAACTAGAAAAGAATCCTTAAATGCATTAACAATAATATTATCAAAAACAAACAAATTAGTAACATTAGAGCAATTTCTTATAAACTTATGCTGTTGATTGATAATATACCGTATATACGAGAATCCGAAATTAAATCAGCAGCAATAGCTTCAAATAATTTTGTAAGGGTGCTAAGAATTAAGAGGACAATAGTTTTTAATATACAATTTAACACCCTTTTTAAATATTGGAAGAACAGAAGCAATTTTCTACCGGTTTCGAAATGAACCTTGTTATGAGTTAATAAGGTGATTTAAAAAGTGACCAGTATTTATTAATGAAAAATTAGGGAAAGAAATATGGACCAGCATTAGCATTGTCTTTAAAAGTCATAAATGATCGATTCAATGGCTCCGCTGAAATGATGAATTGTGAATCAAGTGAGTGAAAGTAATCAATAAAGAGTGCAAATTAGCAGTTGGTCTTGAATAAACTGAACTGAAATAATTTACAAACTCTACCACCGAGTGTCGACAAATAGCATGCTTATTCGAGCCTTTGCTCTCAAAATACATTTTTAACGATATATTTTCACTCGATTTCAAATTATTATTTACCTAAATATCTCCAAATGGACGTAGAATTCTTCAAAAAATCACCTTCAACATCCTCTAGTATGTTCATAATATAGTTTCTTAGATAATATTGCACGTCTTGCACGGATAAGTTTAAATTCAATAAAAACAGTTTCATCACTTGAACGTTTCTAATCAGAATATTTAGACGTTGTCGTTACAAGTAAGAGATATCAGAATTGCATTAAGAAATTAAAATTAATTAATGGAACATGATCTTCTGTGGATTTGTTTAGTACACTATAAGATAAGATGAGACCGACTGATCAATGTCATCATTTACTGCAAGAAGCAGGTTCCAATATGTGTTAGAAACGGTATTACAAATAGAATAAAAATTTCTTCTGCAAACAGTACCACCTTTGAAACCTGGGAAGTTATTATTAAACATGAATAGAGCAGATATATGATGCATATCAGACTTGTCAATCTTGTCTTTGATTTCCACAGATTGACAAAATATAAATCGAGAGTTTAAGATATGACATATTAGGTATCAATGGGTAAAACTGAACAAGATTCAAAAACGGTATAAGTAGTTTTATAAAAAGAGAAGGCATTATCTGTAATATATGGAGAATAATATTGTTCAATATTAAGCAATCATCATTCAAATCTACAACATCTGAAAAATTAAAGTCACCACCGATTATCACATTTTCTATATCAAAGTTAACTGAATAAAGTTCAGTCAAGCACACAATGAGGTGGGATCTAAGTAGTACAAAGTAAATAAAGGTTACTATTAAATTGGACTTCAATAAACACTTGAATAGACAGTGATTCAGATTGAACATCACGTGTAAAACATTAGATAGTAACGTATTATCAATTGCAACAAGTATATCTACCGATACCACTAGCTTCCTCATCTCTTCTAAATACTAGATACTTATCGAGACCCAAATCATCTAAAGTAACTAGTCGATTTTACCAAATATCAGTTAAAGTATCATTGGCTTATCTAATAAAAAATAAAATTAGCTCTAAGATAAGATATTTTATTATTGTATTATGCTATTTATGACAATCAACTTTTGCAACAGTAGGTACACCACTGATGTATAGCAGTTTGTATAAGTCATTTGAATTATTATTATTCTTGTGAGACCTTCGATGACCTTGACAATACTTTCACTTTGAGATTTGACTATCAGAAACATAAACATCTCTTTAAAAGGTTTTTAGCACAAATAACATAAAACACTATTTCCTATTATCTAGACGTAATATTAATATTATTGTTTTTTGAAAATAATTGCTATGTAGAAGACACATTAGAGTCGTCTCCATCGGATTTCAGACGAATATCATATAGGATAACCTTCGTACTTCCTGCAAGTCTTTCTTAGACTTCACCAATAATGATGTGTCCATATCAGTATCTATAGATTCGCTTTTTAAATCAGCAACCAGAACTTGCAAATTTTGAATGTCATTTTTGTATTTATCGCATTTGCCATCTGAGCCAGATCCTTAAACTCAAACATAAGAGTTTTCAAATCGTTGAGAATTTCAATATAGATTGCACACATAACACCATTGTTTGTGAAATCAACACAATAATACGCCAGCAACGCTTTGGTTTGCCACAAAAATCAAATAACTTTACCTCAGATACCGTTATTTTTTTTAAAATCAGCATTAGCATGAGATATGCAAAAGATCGGGATAATATTATTGAAGGATAAACTGTTGACAAAGATAGGAATTCGCAAATGTCCCAAAAAAGAAAGAAAATGCTAAGTTAAAAACCATATCAAAAAAGTCCATTGTAAAAAAGTACCCAGAAACCCTTTAGACGATTCCAGTTAAACTTGAACAGTTAAAACTTCCTACTTTCAACCCCTGACGTAAAACTCGTTAAAATTGGGACCATTTAGACCACATAAGTAACATCACAACGAAGGAGCACATATAACATGAAACTGATTGATCTTGTTCTTTATAGGGTGTAAGACGTAGCAATGTCTTTGTTAAATCTAACAATTCTTTAAATTATTACAGATTACAATAATTATTATCAACAAAGATTTATACCCACCATAATTGGAAAAACAAGATATTATTTTACAGCTTGAAAGCAAATATCCAATTTAAGGACTTTGCAAAGCATTTCAAATTAGAGGTAAATTTAGAGTTGGTGGCATACCGTGAGATCCTTTATATTCATATAATGTAACAACTCTAACAAACAGTAACTGTTTTATGACACTAGATATCTATTACACAATGTAACTATCATTTTTTAATTTTTTATTGCCTAATTCTATCTCAGTTGGTAGGTCACGCTTGATCAATATTTACGATATTCATCATCATGAGGTAGACAGTCCTAAGATTGGTTGGATACGCACCTCCTCTGTTCTCCTATTCTTTTTAATACCTCTTCGTTTATTACCTTCTTTATCCACGGTATCCTCATCGTTCACCCGTAACACCACATTTCGAATGCTTCTAACCTTTTCTTTTCCGCCGCCCCACTGTCCATGTTTCCCCGCTCTAAACATACACATTTAGCAATCTTTTTCGAATTTCTAACCGTTCGCAAGCATAGAAGTGACTTCTTTTTCTAGAAGGTGACTCGACCTTACTTGTTTTTTTGTTTAGATTATACTCGAGGAGGGGAAGTCTTCAAAAAGAAGAGAGGATGTGTCGCATTCTTACCGACTAAAACCCCTCCTCGAGCGGGGAGATAAACCCTGTGGGTTGCTCATCTCCAGTAAGAAAGTGTAAGGTTGGAAGTTGGGGATTGGGGATAGGGATGAGATGGGAAAAGTGTGGGTAGAAGGGAGTGTTGGGGAGGAAACCGAAGTAGGTGGTCCACCTCTGAAGTGCTGCGCTACCTTCTGCTTAATATCTCTACTGCATTTTCCGTCCTAACTTACCTGACTTCCTAGGTACCCAAAATCAGCCACTTCTACTAATTTTTCGTTTTCTATCTTTATATTCGCTCTTTCCCTACTTTTTCTTCCCTTGTATACCAGTAATCTTGTTTTACTTCTATTTATTTTCATACAACACTATTTTATCAATACAGCTTCCATTTTATTTAAAGCTATCACTAATTCCTCCTTGCTAGATGCTAATACTGCTGTCATCATCATCATCATAAGGTCGTCGGTCCTAAGACTGGTTGGACACGTACCTCCACTTTTTCCTGTCCTGAGCTAAACTTCGCATTTCCCTAAAATTAGAACAGCCCACATCCTTAACTATTTGCGAACAGTAATCTAATCTAGGTCTACCTCTACCCCTCTTAACTCCTGTTTCTGCCTCTAATATGTCTCTGACTAGATCTTTATGCCTGAGAAGGTGTCCTACCAACCTATCTCGCCTATTCTTTATTGACTTCCTTAGAGTCCTCAGTTCTCCAATTCATTCCAATACCTCTTCAATTCTAACCATTTCTACCCACGTCATCCTCATCATCCGCCTATAACACCACATTTCGAACGCTTCTAATCTTTTCTTTTCCGCCGCGCCCACTGTCCATGTTTCGCATCCGTACAACACCCTGCTCCAAACATACACCTTTAACAAACTTTTTCGAATTTCTAAATTAACTGTTTACGAGCATAGAAGTGACTTCTTTTTATTAAAGGCGACACGACCCTGCGCTATCCTCTGCTTTATATCCCTACTACTCCTTCCATCCTGACTTATCTGACTTCCTAGATACCTAAAATCAGCCACTTCTTCTAATTTTTCGTATCCTATCTTTATATTCGCTCTTTCCCTACTTTTTCTTCCCTTGCATACCAGTATTTTAGTTTTACTTTTATTTATTTTCATACAATACTGATCTGTCAATACCGCTTCCATTTTATTTAAAGCTATCTCTAACTCCTCCTTGCTAGATGCTAATACTGCTATATCATCTGAAAATCTAAGCATACTAATCTTTTGCCCTTGCACAACTATCCCTACAGTTGTATAGATTAAAAAGTAGCGGTGACAGAGTGCATCCCTGTCTGACTCCCTTCCTAATATTTACTTTTCTACGTTGCAGCCCCAGCTCTATAACTGCCTATTGCTCTTTATACAAAATAAGTATCACTCTTCTATCTTTGTAACTCATCCCTATATTTTTAAGTATATTTAACATCTTGTCCCATTTAACATTGTCAATAGCTTCTCTAAATCTACAAAGCCTATGTACGCACTCTTTCCTTTTTCTATCGTTTTCTCTATTGTTACTCGTAATGCTAGAATGGCCTC
Organism: Agrilus planipennis; assembly: GCF_000699045.2. Taxonomy (NCBI): domain Eukaryota; kingdom Metazoa; phylum Arthropoda; class Insecta; order Coleoptera; family Buprestidae; genus Agrilus; species Agrilus planipennis. Next base: position 475,378 of record NW_020438907.1, on the reverse strand, counting down.
CCGCGTTCCTCTATGTCTTCTAAACCCAAATTGATCTTCCCCTAATAGTTCTTCCGCCTTTTTTTCCATCCTTCTCTGTACAATTCTATTTAAGATTTTTGACGCATGGGAAGTTAAGCTAATTGTTCGATATGTCTCGCACCTATCCGCGCCCCTATTCTTAGATAATGTTACTTCTACGTTTCGTTTATAATCGTCTGGGACTTTCCCCGTTTCGTAAATGTGACCAACTAGTTTAAACATACGATTTCTAACCTCTTGTCCTGCATGTTTTAGATTTTCCGCTTGTATCCTATCTACACCTGGCGCCTTATTATTCTTTAAATTTTTTAATGCTACATCGAACTCTTCTCTCATAATGGGATAACCAAGCTCATCTGTTTCCACACTATCTTCCTTCTCTGATATATCTCCTAACTCAGGGCCTGCGTATAGATTCTCTAAATATTCTTTCCATCTATCTGCCTTTTCCTCATTTTCTATCAAGATAACTCCTGCCTCGTTTCTTATATTATTACAATTGTATCCTACATCTCTAAAATTTCTTTTAATTATATTAAACGCCTCATCGGTTTTACCTACTTCAAACTTTTCTTCTACATCTTTACACATCCTATCAATCCACTGTTCCTTAGCTGCCCTACACTTCCTAATTATTTCCCACTTGATAGCTTTATATCTTTTTTACCATTCTTCGTCTGTCCTGTTTTTGTATTTCCGCCTTCCGTCTATTAATCCTACAATCTCATTTGTTATCTAGGGTTTCCTACTTTCGTTTTGTTTAAGGCCTAGTATATCGGTAGCTGCTGACTTTAGGCACGTTTCTCCCGCCGCCTTTAGTATTTCATCTGTCCTTTTACCTAGCCTATCACTCGTTTCGTTACATTTTAGCTTTTCTAAGTCGAGACGTCTCCTACCTTCCCTCTTTTTTAGAATTTTCAATTTAAGATTGGTCTTCATAACTGCTAAGTTATGATCGCTATCTATATCTGCTCCTGGATAACTCCTACAGTCCTTCACTTGATTTTTAAATCTTTGCCTAACAAGTATGTAATGTAACTGATATCTCCCTAAATCACCTGGCATCTTCCACGTATAGCGCCTCCTAACGTGATGATTGAATAAAGTATTCGCGACGGTTAAGTTACGTTTATCGCAAGATTCTATCAGCATGTCTCCCCTATCATTTCTATTGCATAATCCAAAAGAACCTGCTATTGCACCCCCTTTATCTTCACCTATTACTGCTTTGAAATCTCCTAAAACTATTAGGTTCTCCTGTCCTTTCGCTAACCTTAACACGTCTTCTATATCTGCATAAACTACTTGTACGTCTTCATCACTGTATGATGATGTAGGCATGTAGACCTGTACTAATACACCGTTCATACCGGCTTTAAGATTAATTTAACCATAACTGTCATATCGCTTTTTTGTAAATAACTTTCTACACTCTGCTCTACTTTCCTACGCATTACAATTCCCACCCCGAATTACCTTCTACTGATCCTGTATGTATTACTCTAAAGTCCTCTCCAGCTTCGGACCAACGGACTTCACTAATACCTACTATATCTAATTCTAATCTATCCATCTCTACTTTTAAATTGTCTAATTCTCCTACTTGCCTCATTGTTCTAACATTCCACGCTCCGACTCGTGAAACATTGCACCTATCCCTATTGCACTTATTGATGACATCCCCCGAGGTAGTCCCCACCCGGACATCCGAATGGGGGATTAGTTTACGTCCGGAGTGTTTTACCCGAGAGGGCGCCTTCATTTAATTTGTGACATACAATTTACTCGGGATCATAATGTGGTGGTTTCCCGTTGTTTTCCACATCGCAGTATTGTACATCAGGGTGCCATACCGATCCTCGTGATCTCTGCCATCCTGAGTACTGAAAGAGCTGCTGCCCTCTTTCAGGGACTTGTCTTAGTCTGGTTTCTCTTTAAGAACCCCTCCATTATGGTTGAACCTATGGTCCGGCTCCCTAAATCATCGAAACTCGCAAGCCGATCCACCCACTCTAGTTTGTACAAGAGTTTCGTCAAGGTTCAAGTCCCGTATCTGCGAATCTAAGCATATTAATCTTTTGTCCCTGTATATCTATCCCTACAGTCCTACTATCTTTAATGATGTTGATTGCATCTTCGATGCACAGATTAAAAAGTAGCGGCGACAGTGTGCATCCCTGCCTGACTCCCTTCCTAATATTTACTTCTCTACGTTACAACTCCAGCTCTATAACTGCTTGTTGCTCTTTATCTTGCCCCATTTAACACTGTCAAAAGCTTTCTCTAAATCTACAAATCGTATGTACGCACTCTTTCCTTTTTCCATCGGTTTCTCTATTGTTACCTATAAAGCTAGAGATATTGCTCCTTTAAATTTATTCTGAGCTTTTATGGAAAGATAATTACTATGTTCATGCTGACTGTACGTATTTGGACAAAGGAAGATATTTTAAAAACTCACAAAATCAAAACAAAGGGCTTATTTGAAAAAATATTTCACGCATTGCGTTTTGTATCAATAGTATAAATTTTTTGTAGTGCTTGATACCCTCATATTTTTAATTGAAATTAAATTAAATTTATAAAGTTTAGTTTCATTTAGGGATAAATTAATAAAACTAGGAAGTAAAAGAAGCAGGTTGAATGCTGATTGAGATCGTCGTTATTGAGTAAGATAAGTCTTTTGATATGTTAGATATTCCTATTTATTTAGTTGTACAATTGTTTAGAATACGTAATAGAAAATAGTAAATCCTGTCTTTTGTTTACATAATAAAAAAATAAAGACACGTGATAGGTGGGGTGGTGAGAACTACCGGTAGATAGCGCTAGTAGGATTCATAAACGCTGAAATTTAGTAAAACTGTTCTGTAACTTGCTATGTTTTTGTTCTATTATACAGGGTGTTTCTGAAATGAGTAGCAAGCTTGCAGAAGTTGATAGGACCATAAGAGAAGAAAATTAAGTAAATGTTTGGTGGTCCAAAAGCCCTCCGTACTTATACGGACGATATGGCTTCGATATCAATAAATATTAGAATGATACTTAAGAAGGAAAGTTTATAGTTGATTGTTAATAAGACAAAGATTGTGGAAATAGGTGACGTTAAGGGTAGAGAATGAAAAAAAGGACGAATGTAATATGGAAAGGAAAAATACGAAAGATTAAAAAATATAATTACATGGGAAACATGATAGGGGAAAATATTTATGAGATACGTAATAGCGAAGACTAACGCATTATTAGGCAGAAGAATTTTGGAGGAGAAAAACATTAGAAATAGGTTCAAAAGATATCTATGAGAAGGAAAGGGAGGAGGCCAAAGGGAGTTGGAATTAGATTGTATCGAGCCTAACAAGCTTAGATCATGAATTCTTTAATAACAGAAAATAAAAACCAGTTTCGATTATTTTATTAGCAAACACAAAGATTTTATAAAAACAGAAATACATTAAAATTCAAATAAAAATAAAATCACAGAAACAGAAACTCAAAACCAAAACAAAAATGAAAACCAAGAATAATAAAATTATAATGGGTAGGTATATATCCTTACGTTATTACAAGTAGTCTTCGGACCCCCGTCCGAAGATGAAATGAAATCAGGATGGAGAAACTATTCTCCACACTTCACAAACGGTAGTCTTAGAAATGCGTCCACACCCTTTACCATTAAGATGTCTACTGTAGGCGGGAGGGCTCGTGGTGTCAATCGATGATCCGATTCCAACGCGCCCTCTTACGAAAACCCCGTAACTGCACATCATAAAAGCGCGATAGCAGAACTGTAAGGATCTGCCTATCCTGTTACAAGATCAAGAACAGTTAAATGAGTGAGGAAGGAAGAGTATGTGTGTAAATGGGATGATCTGTGAAATGATAAAACATGGTAGAATGCATAAAGGCTAGGATGTTGGAACATTGACAGGGGGAATTTGTGCCAGAATTTTTGAAAGAAATATACGACAAATGATTGCAAGATTTATAATGGGAAATTTATGTACGAATTGCAAGTTTTGGATGAAGAAGGGTGAAAGGTTTTGAAGAATATGTAGTGAGAAAGGAAACTTTGTTGCTTGTACTGGGAAAATATAATGAAAGTGACATGATAACTGAGATCCGAAAGTCTGATTCGTTTGAAAAGTATATGTAACATTAGAAAAGGAAAGCATATTGAGGGGGGGGTCAAGGATAATGTTAAAAAGGAAGCAAGCTAGTATTTAATTTAATTTTTTGTTAATTACGTCTTGTATGAAGAAGGCTTGATTAGAAGAGTACTGTAAGCATAGATATAGATAACATAAGGTTAAAATAAATATATATATATATATAATAAGTGCCTTTACTAAAATATGTACTGCAATTTTTTAGTATAAATATTCGTTTAGTATATGTTAAAAAAATCATTTGGAGTATATTTAGTGTTAAAAACTAAACAATATACGTAATAAATAAGTTTTGTCAGAACTATAAATTTCAAGACAACAAAAGGATGATATATCTGAACGTAATGCGCACGCGTAGAAAAATATCTGCAGTTGATAATTCCCCACCAAACAGAAATAAAAATTTTATAACTTCTCAATTATTTCAATAAATCCCTAGAATTCGAACTAGGTGTAGGTTAACCATAAATCCCCTGCGATTCCCCCCTCGGTGAATGTTTATTTATTGTGGAAACTGTCACTCGAGATGTAGGCATTTAATGTGGGTGTTATTAGGAAAAACATTTTGTTTAAAACTCATAGTTATTATATGCAGATGTTTTAAAACTATAATAGAATACGAAAATAACAGCGAAGTAGGTATGTGTAGCTATTTATAGGATAACACATTTCCTTACTTAATGTGTAACTACTTATTAACGTAAGTAGAAGTCAAGGTTATATTCACAACACTGACATTGCAGTTATTGTACTTGGAAAATAAATAAACCTAGATACGAAGGTGTTATAATTTGAATCAACATTTTACATTTCTTTTATCTAAAGAAACTACTTGCGATTAATTTATTTTTCAAATTTCACCTAAATCTGAAACAAACGAACCTTACGGTTATCCTAGAGATATCGACACTTTGGGAACTATAAGCGTAGTTGAACCTGATTTGCAATGAGCAATAACGGCTGAAGCATTCGATTGTTTTTTTAATTAGTTGATATTTAAAATATATTTTTATTAAATTTAATTTTGGAAGATTAAAATAATTTTTAGGGTCCCGTACCTCAATAAAAAAAAAAAGACCCTTATAGGATCACTTTGTTGCCTCTCTGTCTGTCTGTCAGCCTGTCAAGAGCCTTTTTGTCAATAGAGCGTGGAGGTGAAACTCAAAATATCAAATAGTCAGGTCTGCCATCTTTTGGAGCTGTGAAAAAAATCAAACTTCTATGTCAACGAAATTAAACGTTACGGCCGTTTATGCCGCATATTTTGACACTCGCGAATCATCCTATACCCTACAGGGTACTTCCCACTTAATTAGAATCATGAAATTTGACAAGATGCAATGTCTTATAGCACAAGTATATAGGTATAGGGAAAATCCAAAAACCGTAAATTTGTAGTCATATCATGAAAGAAATAATTTCTTAATTGTAATATTGTAATTATATGTTGTTGGGATCAATTGTGGAGGGAAACTCAAAACATACACGGAAGAAAACGGCAGAAATTATAATATAATTCGCAAATCGTACCTACAGCAAAACTCAATTATAATTTTCCACTGACGACCAATATTACAATTACACACACCGCAAATAATAAAAATGTAAACGTACAGTTTTAACGTTTTTCTCTCAGCAATTCGTTGACCTTGACTTACGAACACCTTTGAAAGACCTTCAATGTAATTATGTATTTTTCTGTTCTATTGAAAATGTGTGTCATTCGACATTGAGAAATCATAATAAAAATGTTTTATGACATTACGGAATATTTGCATAGTGGTTTCGGTATTCTAAGCAGGGTATTTATAAATTTTTATGCGTTCGTAAAATATTATTGTGTTTATTCTTAAAGCAAATACGCGAAACATTCCAGATTAGTTTCATCAAAATTGGGCTTGCCAATAAAATTTCGTTGACAACTGTGACTGAAATGATCAGTGACCACGTTGTCAATGCAGTACTACTGAAGATGTCGGCCGTAATTGCCGACGAAACGTCTGGACTTAACAATTCATTTAGTAGACTACGACTTTTCAGCACGAATCATAATTTTACCCATCAGTGTTGTGACGAACGTTGTCTGCGATTTAATTGCTTATCAGGTTAGAATTGAGTTTGATTAAAATTGGTTCAACCGTGTTAACAAAAAAATTACACGACTCACTTCGTTCAGGTTCTCTTTGTATACCCCAAAAATTATAATCGTTGAATTGAATTAATTGAAATTAAAGCTTTCATTCGTTTGATTGAACCACGAACGAAATGTGTTGTACTACTCTTGTATTTTCTTAAAATTAAATTACTATGACTTAAACTAGGATTCAGTTAGGTTACGTTAGGTTGCGATTCAATAGGCATTTAGAGTTGAAAATAGGAGTCAAAAAGTCAAAATTTCAAGTTGCAAGTCAAACTTTCAAGTTGCAGGTCAAAATTTCGAGTTACAAGTCCAAATAAAAAAAGAAACGTTATGTCTGGCCCTTCTACGCCTTCGCAGTTTAACAAATGTCAATATAAATTTTGTATTAATTATTCATTATATTGTGTAATATTATACTTGCTTTCAACACCTTCCGAGAATTGCGATATCTGTCAGTTTTTATTTTAGACTAAAGTGTACATATTGGGTCTGCTGTACGAAAAGATGCACCTCTACGGTTTGAGGAAATACTTGATTACTACTAATATAAATATTGTCAAGTCACCAGTTGAAGTGACTTGACCTTCATCTAATCTGCTTCATTATCGTCATGCTATCGTTCTAACGCCAAAAAACGTTCACCAGAAAGTAATCTGCGTCTAACATAAGAAAACAGCGAATAAAAATACGATTGCGTAAGTAAGTGAGATAATATGTTTAAATATCAGTTAAAAACAGCTTGAAGACTTGGAATAAATTAGTAGCGGGGCAATATGGTGCGCGCGTGTGTTTTAATTTTGTGTACGTTACCGTTATTTACGAATGGCCTGAAAATTCTCGGATTATTTTCACATTCAGGGAAAAGTCATCATCAAGTGTTCGAACCGTTACTGGTAGCTCTAAGTGAAAAAGGACATGATGTTACAGTTATTAGTTTTTTTCCACAAGAGAAACCACGTCCTAGATTTAAAGATATAAGTTTGACCAACTTATCAATGCCTGGGTCAGAAGTAATGAATGTTGATACGAAGGGTTCCAGAATAGTGAAATATAAGGCAATCCTACTAATAAAGATGTTCGCTGATTCAATTTGCGGGCCATTATTATCGTCACCACAAGTGCAAAACTTTTTAAAAGGAGATTTAAGTTACGATGTTATACTAATCGAGTTTTTCAATTCAAACTGCATGATGGCTATTGTAGAAAAGGTTAAAGCGCCTACAATTGGATTGAGCTCGTGTGTTGTGATGCCTCACTGGAACGATCACTTTGGAAATCCAGACAATCCGTCATACATTCCTCTAATATATATGGATTATTCTGACCAACTCAGCTTTTTGGAGAGGGTGGAAAATACTGTCATGTTAGTGTTAACTAAATTATACTTTAATCTTGTTATGGATTCTGATACACAGAAAACAGTGAATAAATACGTATATGGTGTTTCCTCTATTGCAGAAGTTAGCAGAAATGTAAGCTTAATGCTAATAAATAGTCACTGGAGCATTTCTAGACCCAGACCTTACGTACCCAATATGATTGAAGTTGGTGGCATGCATCTTCCACAACACAAACCTCTCCCACAGGTAATGAATTCATATTTCCTCATAGGAAAGAAATACAAAAATTCCAGATTGGAAACCTTATGATTAGATGTTTGTCTAAAACTGCTGAATTATTTTAACATTCCTTATAATATCATTACATAATGAAATGATGCTGCTGAATTAAATTTGTGATTAATTGTGATAGACAGTCTGTGATTGAGAGCGTTCACTCGACCCTCTGTTAAAATCCTTTTTCTATTGGGAAAATAATGGTAAACCACAACAATATGTTTGCCTAGTATCAGTGTTCACGCATAGTGGTAGGTCCTTCTTGGTTAGCAATCTTCCTAACTAACATTATAAATGCGAAATTGAGTTTGTTTGTTTGTTATCTTTTCACGCCTAAACTATTCAACCGATCATCATGAAAAATTGGACACACGTTGTCGAAGGTACAGAAAAGCACATAGGGTACCTTTTATCTAGAAAAAATACTGTTACCAAGGGATAGAAAAAATTAGTTTTATGTAGTCGATTTCACGCCTTAACTGTTCATTCGATCATCATGAAATTTTGTACACACATTGTCAGGGATGTAGAAAAGGACATAGGGTACCTCTCATTCAGAAGAATAAATGCTGTTCTCGAGGGATAGAAAAAAATTAGTTTTATGTGGTCGTCGATGATTTTTGAAACATATTTAGGACATAAATGCGAGCGAAGCCGCGGATAAAATTTAGTAATTATATACGCCCAATTTTAACATATTATCTATATATGAAGAATGTCCACAGCATTGCAAGCGATGCTATTTTAAGAAGAAAATTAAGTATTTACCGGTTGCAGAAAACGGTAGTAAACAGATTATCTTAATTCAAAGATAATACATACATAAATATTTGGTGCGTTCAAAGACTTAACGCAATTAAAAATTATAACACCTTATCGTAAATTTTATTGCGTGTACTTATACGATTCATGTCTGTTCATGATAGCAATTCCTTTTTAGGAATAAAAGAACAACTTCAACACGTTTTTGAAAGTGTAATATGTTTGTCAAATAGTTCATTAAATATTTTACTATATGAATAGTATTGTAGGAAGTTTAATTTTATCGTTTTATTAATATAAAAATATCAAATTTAATACTACACCACGCTGATACCAAGTGTAAATGCATATCTTGGCATCACGTAACTACTATCATCATCTTATCATAATTATTAATCAACCTGTACGATTAGTTAATACTAAAAATAGGATTCTTACATTGATGAAGTCGCATAATATAATAAAATTGGCTGGAAGAATTAGCGCGTGAGTATCTATATAAAATAATTTGGATGCATTCGCAATGTCAGAATCCTTTAAAAAAATGCGAAATAATATATAAAAGAAGTTGCCGATGTGCCGATGTATTTAAAGCAAAATTGTTTAAACAAATGCTAAAAAATGTTATTTCTAAACGGGACAATTTTTTTCAAATTATTTATTTCTACAATAGGTACTTTATTTTTTTATAAAGTTGTTAGAATTACTGGTAGGCGGGCAGTCTCTCCGGATTACGCCGGAAGGTAGGGCCGAAGGCTCCCTTCATCCACTTTTTAGTAATCGTCTGAATAAATTACTGCCCCAGCATTTCTTTAATTGATCCGAGGAAACCACAGAAAAACCACGGCAGATGAACCTAAAATCCCTAATGCTAAGCAATGACCTAAATCTCCAGGTCATGGTGCTCGGTAAATTCTGGGAAGATTGTGGTGTCTGTTTAATTGAAATCGGTTGCACTTTTCAATACAGGAATCGCGCTTCGCTTCATTTCTTTCTCTCTATTGCGCTTATGTGTACAAAATGAAGTCATACGATGCGAAGTTCTTTCTCTGTTCTTTTACCTAAGGTCCAAATAACCTTTCCTTCTCGTATTTTCGAATGCGGAGATCTGCACCTCGACGACCTGTTCGATTATCAGATGGTGTGGTCTCAGATTCAGATACATATTATCCAAGGCCGTCGACGGTTGGATCTACTTTTGCCAGTACGAGTACCTTGCGAGCTTCTTCAGAAGTCCTTCCATCTCCGATTTTGGATTTTGACCTCTGAAGTGGCTCGTCACTTATGCTAGTGAAACGGTAGGAAGCAACTCCAATCTATGACGGCTTTTAGACCCGAATCAGGACAGCATCAGACCTAATTGTATTTTGAATGTCCTTCACTTTCATTCATACGTATTTACCTATAATTTTATCTTATCGACGGTAAGAAGGAAATTTACTGAGATATAAAACCGAAAAGTGTAACATCGCGGGTCACGCGTCATGCGGCGCGTGTGACCTCTGGTGGATATGTCCAAAAGGAGTCATTTTAACTTGCTTCAAAAGCTAACCTGTAAGTAGCAACCGATAATCCGAAAATTTCCATTTCGACAAATTGGCAGCAGATCGCGTTTACGCTGCACTGTATATGTATTGCACATGCGTTTGTGTTTGTTTTTTATTTGTACTTCCTCTCTACAATTTTGTGTAGTGCAAGTGTAAATGTTTTTAATAAAACCAAGCCAATATTCTTCGTTCGTCCGCTAGAAATAATGTTGTATTTTTGGGGTATTTAGCAATTAGATAATGTAACAGTTTAATTAAACAATACTACTATAAAACATATACAATCTAAACAAGTTTCACTTCTTGCGCGTGTACACTAATACACGCTCGCCCCTGTTTTTATAAATTGTTTTTAATTATTTAAATTATTTATTATTTTATTTACACGTTGTGTGTAAATTTATTAAAATATCGGATAACATTTTGAAATGCGGCCGCCATATTCGGTAATCAGCCATGTCGTACGTACCTATCTTTATCTGGCATTGTGCCCTTAGTATTGTAAATGTGTACAGGGTGTTGAACGTCCAACTTATAAAGCTTCAAACACACGCATTTGTTTTTTTCAAAAGGAATACTCTATACTCTGTACCTGTCGGTAATCATTTTTGAGTTATAAGAAATTTTTGAGAAAAGCCATCTGTATCATCAAAGTCGTTCTAAAAATGCCATAAAAAATACGAGGGTGGATTGATAAGTTTCCGGCCTGACCAAGAAAAACAAGGTTTTTAAAAATTTTTTTTTTTTATTTCTCAACATAATCTCCTCCAAGGCTGATACATTTCTCATAGCGGTGTTCCAGTCTATTAATGCCATCTCTATAGACTGATTCGTCAAGCTCCTCAAAATAACCATTTACAGCTTCGATTACTTCTTCATTGTCCGCAAATCTCTTACCGCCAAGCCATTTTTTGAGATTAGGGAACAGAAAATAGTCACTCGGGGCTAGGTCTGGAGAGTAAGGAGGGTGCGGCATCAATTCAAACTTTAGATCGTTGATTTTAGCCGTCGCAACGATTGACGTGTGCGCTGGTGCGTTATCGTGATGAAACAAGATTTTTTTCTTCGCCAGATGAGGTCGTTTAATTTTCACCTCGTGGCTCAAACGTTGCAATAAGTCTGCGTAGTATTGACCAGTGATAGTATTACCCTTTGCAAGGTAATCAATGTATATAATACCTCTTGCATCCCAAAAAACAGTAGCCATAACCTTGTTCGCCGAAAAAATTGTTTTTGCCTTCTTTGGAGTTGGTTCCCCTGGTCCAATCCACTGTTTAGACTGTTCTTTGGTTTCAGGAGTGTAGTGGTGGACCCACGTTTCGTCAACGGTTACGAATCGACGCAAAAATTCGCTTGGATTACGCTTATACAATGACAAATTTGCGGTAGAAATGTTTTTTCGAATCAATTTTTGGTCGACTGTTAGCAAACGCGGCACCCATCTTGCACAGAGCTTTTCCATATGCAAATGTTGGTGCAAAATATGTTGCACACGTTCATATGACATCTTACAGGTCTCAGCTATCTCACGCACTTTCAATCTGCGGTCTCCCAGCACTATTTGATGAATTTTTTCGATCATATCTGGAGTTGTGACCTCAACGGGGCGTCCTGAGCGAGGCCCATCAGAGGTGCTCACACGACCCTTTTTAAACTCGGAAACCCACTGCTTAACGGTTGAATATGACGGGGAGGATGTCCCCAGTGTTGAGTCCATCTCTTTTTTAATTTCCTTCGGCGTTAACCCCTTCAAATAAAAGTATTTGATGACAGCACGATTTTCCTGCTTTTCCATTTTTACGAAAACCACAGAGGCGTCTTGTTCAGCGTGCTGTCAAACCTACACTAGCAAGGAGATCGGGCTGAAACTATAGCTACAAGCTATCCAAGGATGGTACTATAGAATGTCACCTCAAGGTAGGCCTAGTGGCGTCATCTCTTGGTTAGGCCGGAAACTTATCAATCCACCCTCGTATAACATTCCATTTTAAATGATGTCTACTTCCGGTATAACTAGTATAACTGGTGACCGACGATTAAAAATATTTTAATAATGAAGAGCGTGAGCTTCTAGGTTATTTGTCGTATTTTTGAATCTCTGGTCGCACTTTTAAGTTTAAAAACCTTTAATGAACGGGTTACTTGATAAACCCTTTATGCCAAATATCGATAAAAACCTTCTTATTGTTTTCCTATATTTTTCCCTGAAGTTTACCATAAGAAAGTTGTTTCAAGCTACCGATGATGTAAATATTAAAAATACGCGAGAAACTTGAACAAGTACATTTAAGCTATATGCACTTAGTCTAATCTTGGCAATTGCTTCGGCTAGAAAAGGTTGAAAAGCAAATTAAAAATGTACAACAATACCAAAATGCAAATACTCAAAGTGTGGGATGTCCTTAAAGATTATAGAATCATCATCCCACTCCTTATGATACTGTAACTTCTAGGACATCCCACAAAATACCTTTCTAAGAATATGAACATGACAGTATATTTAATTGTTTTCTTGAAAATGCCTATTTAACCGAAACAATCGTACATTCTTTGTATTTTCTTACTATTTAGAAATCCCAATGAAATCACTTCTACAATTACAATTTAAATTCGATTCTTCTGACAGTATTTATTCAAAGTTTTATACGATTAATTTAAATAAAATCGCATTAACGAGAGTCTGATTACAGTTTCGTAGTTTATTCTTTTTATTTCAGAAAAGTATTCATATAACAAGTTTGCTGTACAGAAAAACGTACCTCTACCGTTGGAGGAAACGTTTAATTATCACTAATACGAATATCGTCAAGTCATACATAATGTGAGATGACCTTCATGTAATCTGTTTCATTATCGTCATACTACCGCTCTTCATTACCACATAACTATAATTTAAAAAAACTAGTTAACAAACCTTTAAATCAGCCGTAGTATTTCGATGCGCAGGAAAGTAATCCGTGTCGTATGAAAGCAGCGAATAAAAATACGATTGCGTACGTAAGTGATTCTAATATCAATTCAAAACAACCGAAAGTACTAGAATAAATTAGTTCCCGGGCAACATGTTGCGCGCGTGTGTTCTAATTTTATATACGCTTCCGCTGTTTACGACCGGCTTAAAGATTCTAGGTTTATTTTCGCATTTAGGGAAAAGTCATTTTCTCGTGGTTGAACCTTTGTTGTTAGCGCTAAGTGAAAAAGGACATGATGTTACAGTTATCAGCTTTTTTCCACAAGAGAAACCACCGCCCAGATTTAAAGACATAAGTTTGAAAAATTTATCAATGCCTGGGTTAGAACTGATGGAGGTGGATACTAGCGGCTCCAGAAGGGTAAAATATGAAGGAGTCTTGTTAATAAAAATGTTCGCAGATTTAACATGCGGACCATTGCTATCATCACCGCAAGTGCAAAACTTTTTAAAAGGCGATTTGAGTTACGATGTAATATTGGTCGAGTTTTTCAATTCAAACTGCATGATGGCTATTGTAGAAAAGGTTAAAGCGCCAACAATTGCTTTGAGTTCGTGTGTTGTGATGCCTCAATGGAACGATCATTTCGGAAATCCAGACAATCCCTCTTATATTCCTGTGATGTTTATGGATTATTCTGACCAACTAAGCTTTTTAGAGAGAGTGGAAAATACTGTCATGTTAGTGTTTAACAAATTATATTTTAATTATGTCATGGACCCAGATACTCAGAAAATAGTGAATAAATACGTAGCTGGTGTTTCCTCTATTGCAGAAGTTAGCAGAAATGTAAGCTTACTGCTGACTAATAGTCACTGGAGTCTTTCTAGACCTAAACCTTACGTACCCAATGTTATTGAAGTTGGTGGCATGCATCTTCCCCAACACAAACCGCTTCCACAGGTAATGACCTTATATCTTCTCGTAAAGCGGAGTATTAAATTTAAGATTAAGGGTTTTTATAACCTACTGACTTGTTTGCGTTACTAATAGTATCAGGTTATAATGATATGATACTGTTGAATTAAATGTTTCATTAAGGTTCATACATATGCAGAATTTCTGCGTATGTGAGGAATATCTACACTTGTGTAAACGCACAGTGCTTTTAAAATGTAGTAGATGTCAATTTCGTCCAAGGTATGTAGTAGGCATGTAAATGATTCGTCTCTCACGGGAATTGGTTTTGAAGATTTTCCCGCCTTTTCCGAGTATGCTTTAAATGCCCCCCCCCCTACTCCAAAAGTTTAATTACTGTATTACAATTAAAAGAACTAAAGTGATTATGTTAATACTATCTATATGAAACATTTTGAAATTTAATAGTGATTGTGAAAATTCAAAAGTTTCCCAATTACATTAGTTCGATAGATAGATAGATCTGTGACCTTAAGTGATTTTCAGTTTTTTTTACCTTCTAGGTACATCTACTTTTTGTCAATAAGTTTTTACTTTAATTTAAACACACCATATTGATCAGACGTGTACAATTATGCACCTATAACTTGACATGATGTAATTGTTATCACAATCTTATCATAAGCAATTATTTATCAACATGTACTATAAAAGGATATTAAAAATGTGAAATTGCAACGTAAACAGCAAATATTGTGATATATATTAAAAATTGTTGCTAGTCCCGGGTTGCCTACAACTTCACTGGGAGCAGAAACTACACTGTTTTTCGGGTAGGCGCTTTTTTAAGAACAGCAGGGTATTACAAGTGCGTCTAACGAACGTTCAGCTACAATGCCAATAAGGATACGTATCCTCAGGGCGTTACACGACATTAGCACAACACGCAAATTATACCTTGCTTCGATGTTGCGTCAGTGAGCCCTTGTAATTAAATGCAGTCATACACACGGCGAGGTACGACATGAAAACGACACGATATGCGGGAGACATGGCGCCGGACAACATTGCTCCTCAGTCGCCTCTTAGAGTATTTACGTGGCGTGAATTTTATGAATTTCTGTAATAAAATTGAGAAATAAGGCATACGAACATGATATGAATTTAAAAATTACACTACAAATTAATAAAATATCCGTATTTGTATAATTTTAAATTTATAACTGTAATTCGTTTTTGAAGAAACAGTCTCACAATACTTAAAAGGTGGCTAAAGTTTTACAGGAAGAATTCATCTTCGAAAAATTATTTTAAACTAGACTATAAATTTTTTTAACAAATTTTTAAATACCTTTTCTGTCTAGTGTAAATAAATTTTCATTCTTGTGAATAAATTTGTTCACTTTTAGCTTTTTTTCAATAAGGGTCACAATTAAACAGTTTTTAATTTGTATCTTTTATTCCCACGAATGTATTTGCGGGTGACTTCGCTTTCCGTAGATTTAGCTGGCATAGCTTGTTTTGCACTCAGGGGGCTAGTGGCGGGTCTGTGACACTCCTATCTCTATTTCTAATCCCTGCACCTTTAAGTATATTTAACATGTTTTCCCATTTAGCCTATACGCGCTTTTTTCTTTTTTTATCGTTTTCTTTATTATTACCCGTAATACTACAATGGTCTCATGGGTTTTCCTGTTTGCTCTAAATCAACATTGATCTTCTCCTAAGAATTATTCGGCTGTTTCTCCCATCCTTCTCTGCATATTTTAAGATTTCCGCCTGTACCCAACTATACCTGATGCCGTATTATTCTTTAAATTTTTTAATGTTAAGTCAAACTTTTCCTTCATTATAAGATATGCTAATTCATATGTCTTCACACTCGCTTTCTTCCACCTATCCTCCTCTTCCTCATTTTTTATCAATGACAGCTATCTCGTTTATTATATTATTTCTACAGTATCCTATTTCCCTGTAAATTCTTTTAATTGTATTACATGCTCCATCAATTATACCTTATTTAAACTTTTTTCTTCTACTTCTTTACTTCATATCATTTCACATTTTATTGTTGCCTTTCCTAATTATTTCCCAGTTTGTCCCTTTGTAACTCGAGCTTCTTCATCTATCTATTTCCGTCTTTCTTCTGTTAATGGTAAAATCGTTTGATGTCCAGAGTTTCCTAATTTCGTTTTTTTTTATGGCGTAATATATCTATCATGTTTTGTATTTCGCGTGCATTCTATCCCTATCACGCGTTATCCTTTTGGTTTGCTTATCTTCTATATTCTTTATAATTTTAAATTTAAGATTGATTTTTTTGTAACTTCTAGAATATGATCGCTGTCCATTTCTTCTCATGGATAACTCCTATATTCCACTTAATTTTTAAATCTTTGCCTAAAGAGAGTGTAATCTAACCAATATTCCCTGAAATTACCTAATATCTTGATCCCAAGGTAATGATCAAATTAAAATGACAGTTACCTTGTGTTTCTCACTAAACTCTGTATCCTTCTCCCCTATCATTTCTGTTTTCCAATCATTATCCCTTCTTTACGTTCACCTACTACTGCGTTGAAATCTCCTACAACTATCAAGTTTTCGTGTCCTATCGCTAAATTTAGCAAGTCTTCCATATCTGATGCATATGCCTCTTCTATATCTTCGTCATTGTAAAAGATGGCATAGATATACAGACCTGCATTTTTACCATTTTTACCGCTTTTTGGTAGCCTTCCACATCGTAATGTTGTGCATCAGAGTGTAACACTTACAACTTACTTCTCTACAGTAGATTTGCCTCTAAAATACACATTAAGAATTAAAATATGTATTAAGTATAGCACTTATTAGTCTCCGATTCTCTACTACCAAATATATTGTAGCGACCACGAGCGTGATTGTGTGCGATCGGGCATACGTGTGTGTGAGCGGGTTATCGATTCGCCGACTAGCCGCGGGCGCCTTTCCTCATGTGCGCCGTATCTGTAAACGTGTGTTCGTACCTGCGTTCCGGGAAAGCAATTAAATAGTTCAACGAAAACAAGACTTTTCCGGACGGCTCGAGAAAGTTCCCGAAAGGAACCAAAAGAGTGTTTAAAGGAAGAGACGATCGCCGAAGAGAGTAGAAGTAAATTGACCGTTGCAGAAGTGAATTAAGAAGCAAATTGACAGTGATAGAAGTGAAATAAATAGAACAGTGAATAGTAACAGTAGTATAAATAAATAGAATAATTACCTAAGTTTAGTAATCATTTAATAGTGTTTTTAAGTTCAATAATAATTAGTGTAAATAAATAGTTTTCTTCTTAAAAGTTCATTTGTTAAACCCACGAACATTACAATATTTAGGAGAAAAAGGTTTTTTTTAACGAATCTCTGCCACCTTTCACTTTAAAGCGTTATACGCAGGTTGCTTCTCGTAAATACTATACGACGGTCATGCTTACGTGACATTTATATATAATTGTATTTGAACAAAGGCTTTCACGGCCGCAATCCATAGTAGAATGAAGATTCGGGCTATAGGGCCGTGGTCTAAGTGAACTGTTCCGTCCAGACGTTTCGTCAGCTACTGCGGCTGACATCTTCAGTAGTAGTGCTGCGTTGACAACGTGAACGTAGATTATATCTCGAAGTCTCGACAGCGACTGTCAGTTGCTACTTCAGTAATAGTGTGAACTACCACTGAAGATGTCAGCCGCAGTAGCTGACGAAACGTCTGGACGGAACAGTTCACTTAGACCACGATCCTATAGCCCGAATCTTCATTCTACTATAATTGTATATTAAAATTCTAGTTACAGTGTAGCTAAAAATTCATACAGCAAGGAGCCGTCTGTAAAATATTACGGGGGTTTAGCAAAACGTAGCAAGAGCGGAGTAATATGAGTTTAAAAATGCGTAACGGTTTTTATTATATTAACGATCCTTAAACCTAAAAATATTGTTAAATAAATAGAAATTCCATGTTTCATCTTTAAAATACATACTATGTTCAATATAAAAGACAAAGAATGATAACAAACAAAAGGGAAATCAATTAACTCATGGCATTGCAAGATAGTCACGCTACTTGACACTTTTCCTATTTTTACATTGATCCGATTACGAAGCCGTCTAAATACGTCCAGTCACTCTCGACTGCTTAACGGATTCGTTGGTGATAATATTGAAAGCTGGTCACTATCCTCTTTTAAAGATAAGAGGTCATATTTCAATAAAACATCCACGATTGTTAGTACGTAAACGGTTGTCATTTACACTAAATATTAGTGATGTACTTTCGCGTGTTTTTGCTTTTAACGGTGTTCTATACAAACGGTGAAACTCTCAGAATTCTTGGATTATTTGAACATGCCGGTAAAAGCCATCATTGGGTTTTTGACCCCCTTTTAAGAAAACTGGCGGAAAAAGGACACGATGTGACAGTTATCAGTTTCTTTCCGCAAAAGACCAAAATTCCTCGCTTCACTGATATAAGTTTAGAAAACTTGACGTACATCGGATTCGAAGTATGGAATTTAACTCGTGTTCAAAGAACTATGATGCAAACAGCCGTTCATCTACTTGAACTGTCGGCGAAACGAACGTGCGCTGCTGTACTCCCATCACCTCAAATAAAGGAATTTTTGAAAGGCAATTTAACTTACGATGTCATCCTGACGGAATTGTTCAATACCAATTGTTTTATGTATGTAGCTGCAAAAGTGAATGCCCCAATTATAGGTTTAAGTTCGTGCGCGATTTTACCTTTCTGGAATGAGTTGTTTGCCAACCCCGACAATCCTTCGTACATTCCTATGATGTTTATGGATTACTCAGATAAGCTGACATTTCTTGAGAGAGTAGAAAATACCCTTGTATTATGGTATCATAAGCTCTATTTTGAGTTAGTGATGAACCCATATACGCAAAAGATTGTTAACGAAAATTTTCCCGATCACATTGATGTTTCGGCAGTTGCTAAAAATGTAAGTTTATTTTTGGTAAACACCCACTGGAGTATTTCTAGACCAAGACCGTTTGTTCCAAACGTAATAGAAGTTGGTGGTCTTAATTTAGCCGAACCTGAAAGCCCTCCTCAGGTAAATTTAGTTGATTATTATTAATGAAAAAAGTTTCTAGATCTAGATGTTCGTTTATTTTAGGTTAGTCTTTAATTTGACGAACAATTATCGTATCATTAGCTTTTTTAAGATTTACGTTTGTGGTCATTTAATTATTGGAATATGGAAACCGTATGCATATACAGTTCTAGTTGCTGTTAATATAACCTTATGTGTACATCGTCAGTTTATATAAAAACTATATTTTCAATGGCAGTTATTTGTGTACTTGTATTATTTACATTCTTTAAATGACAAAAAGTATGCATTCTGAATTTGTAACGTAATTCCTCGCCTTTTATAAATTGTTTATTGATAATACTTGTTCAANATTCTGAATTTGTAACGTAATTCCTCGCCTTTTATAAATTGTTTTTAATTATTTAAATTATTTATTATTTTATTTACACGTTGTGTGTAAATTTATTAAAATATCGGATAACATTTTGAAATGCGGCCGCCATATTCGGTAATCAGCCATGTCGTACGTACCTATCTTTATCTGGCATTGTGCCCTTAGTATTGTAAATGTGTACAGGGTGTTGAACGTCCAACTTATAAAGCTTCAAACACACGCATTTGTTTTTTTCAAAAGGAATACTCTATACTCTGTACCTGTCGGTAATCATTTTTGAGTTATAAGAAATTTTTGAGAAAAGCCATCTGTATCATCAAAGTCGTTCTAAAAATGCCATAAAAAATATAACATTCCATTTTAAATGATGTCTACTTCCGGTATAACTAGTATAACTGGTGACCGACGATTAAAAATATTTTAATAATGAAGAGCGTGAGCTTCTAGGTTATTTGTCGTATTTTTGAATCTCTGGTCGCACTTTTAAGTTTAAAAACCTTTAATGAACGGGTTACTTGATAAACCCTTTATGCCAAATATCGATAAAAACCTTCTTATTGTTTTCCTATATTTTTCCCTGAAGTTTACCATAAGAAAGTTGTTTCAAGCTACCGATGATGTAAATATTAAAAATACGCGAGAAACTTGAACAAGTACATTTAAGCTATATGCACTTAGTCTAATCTTGGCAATTGCTTCGGCTAGAAAAGGTTGAAAAGCAAATTAAAAATGTACAACAATACCAAAATGCAAATACTCAAAGTGTGGGATGTCCTTAAAGATTATAGAATCATCATCCCACTCCTTATGATACTGTAACTTCTAGGACATCCCACAAAATACCTTTCTAAGAATATGAACATGACAGTATATTTAATTGTTTTCTTGAAAATGCCTATTTAACCGAAACAATCGTACATTCTTTGTATTTTCTTACTATTTAGAAATCCCAATGAAATCACTTCTACAATTACAATTTAAATTCGATTCTTCTGACAGTATTTATTCAAAGTTTTATACGATTAATTTAAATAAAATCGCATTAACGAGAGTCTGATTACAGTTTCGTAGTTTATTCTTTTTATTTCAGAAAAGTATTCATATAACAAGTTTGCTGTACAGAAAAACGTACCTCTACCGTTGGAGGAAACGTTTAATTATCACTAATACGAATATCGTCAAGTCATACATAATGTGAGATGACCTTCATGTAATCTGTTTCATTATCGTCATACTACCGCTCTTCATTACCACATAACTATAATTTAAAAAAACTAGTTAACAAACCTTTAAATCAGCCGTAGTATTTCGATGCGCAGGAAAGTAATCCGTGTCGTATGAAAGCAGCGAATAAAAATACGATTGCGTACGTAAGTGATTCTAATATCAATTCAAAACAACCGAAAGTACTAGAATAAATTAGTTCCCGGGCAACATGTTGCGCGCGTGTGTTCTAATTTTATATACGCTTCCGCTGTTTACGACCGGCTTAAAGATTCTAGGTTTATTTTCGCATTTAGGGAAAAGTCATTTTCTCGTGGTTGAACCTTTGTTGTTAGCGCTAAGTGAAAAAGGACATGATGTTACAGTTATCAGCTTTTTTCCACAAGAGAAACCACCGCCCAGATTTAAAGACATAAGTTTGAAAAATTTATCAATGCCTGGGTTAGAACTGATGGAGGTGGATACTAGCGGCTCCAGAAGGGTAAAATATGAAGGAATCTTGTTAATAAAAATGTTCGCAGATTTAACATGCGGACCATTGCTATCATCA